>NC_084625.1:39383554-39546054 GCF_033978795.1 Nerophis ophidion
GGAGGTAGGGGGTGGGGTTTGGGCAGGGGCGTTGTTGGGGCGGGGCGGGACATGGTTGGGGGTGTGGCTAGGAGAGGAGGAGTATATTTACAGCTAGATTCACCAAGTCAAGTATTTCATATATATATATATATATATATATATATATATATATGTATATGTGTATATATTTATATATATATATATATATATATATATATATATATATATATATGTATATGTGTATATATTTATATATATATATATATATATATATAAATATGTATGTTTATATATATATATATATATATTCACTGAAAGTCAAGTATTTCATATATATATATGAAATACTTGACTTTCAGTGAATTCTAACTATATATATATATATATATATATATACATATATATATATATATATATATATATATAGCTATAAATTCACTGAAAGTCAAGTATTTCATATATATTTATATGAAATACTTGACTTACAGTGAATTCTAGCTATATATATGTATATGTATACACATATATGTGTGTGTGTGTATGTGTATATATATATATATATATATATATATAAAATAAATATATATACATATATATATATACATATACATACATACACACACACATATGTGTATACATATATATATATATATATATATATATATATATATAAGAAATACTTGAATTTCAGTGTTAATTTTTTTAAACTTTCACAAACACATAACATTCATTTACTCATTGTTGAGCTAAGGGTTGAATTGTCCATCCTTGTTTTTCTAACCATATGCATGTACAGTAGATGGCAGTATTGTCCTGTTTAAAAGTGTCACAACATTGCTGTTTACGGCAGACGAACTGCTTTACGGTTGTTGCCATTTCTAATATAAAGTAATGTAAAGTTCTTACTTTACTTTGTCAGTAAACTCGTCATGAAAGCGCTAAAACATACCGGTGTAGTGAGTTTACATTATTCGCCAAAGGAACTTTAATTACAAGAGACTTCCGGCCTTGTTGTTGCACTACTGAGCCACGGATGAGGAGATGCTGCTCTGTTATTAATTGAAGTAAAGTCTGAATGTCATTAAAACAGTTAGCTCCATCTTTTGACACTTCCTCCACTCCCGTCCTGGCACGCTACACCGCTACAACAAAGATAACGGGGAGAAGACGCTACCAAAGGTTAGCCACGTAAAAAAGATCGCCCACAAAACAGCGCATCCTGAAGCCTGAAGCCTTAAGATGATCCGTAAAAAATAAACTATGCAACATTTTGACCAAAGAACCACCATTACATGTTATGTAGACCACAAGGAAGTGTTTAACACTGAGAAAAAAAAAAATCATAATATGACCTTTTTAATGCGCCTTATAATCCGGTGCGCCTTTGTATGAAAATAGACCTGACTAGACCCGCTCATCGGCAGTACGCCTTATTATCCAGTGTGCCCTATGGTCAGGAAAACACAGTATGTAACATACTGACTCAGGGATGGAAGAGATGGAGGGCAAAAAGTAAGAACGTTGCTTTGAATGTTTTACACAACATATAACCGGGAAAGTTATTGAAGTTCAAACAAACAAGGGCAGTCTAATCCATGTGTTCAACTTGTAATTGCCTTTGCGTGTCGGATGTGTTCTATGCAAACGTCGCCATCTGTTCTTTAATGACATACAACCTGACACTATTTACCATTCAAATACTTATTCTCGCTTATGACGTCTGTGTATGATTTGATTTTGTGGTTTTTGCCAATCAGCTGTTGGCTTCTTGTAGTTTGTGAATGGATTCACCTCTGAAGCTTTGTTGCAATGGGCTCAAGAGGCCTGTGTGGTAAATTTAAAGTTCAAGTACCAATGATTGTCACACACACACCAGGTGTGGCGAAATAATTCGCTGCATTTGACCCATCACCCTTGATCTTGAGGGGAGCAGTGAGCAGTAGTGGTGACCGCGCCCAGGAATCGTTTTTGGTGACTTAACCCCCAATTCCAACCCTTGATGCTGAGTGCCAAGCAGGGAGGTAATGGGTCCCATTGTTATAGTCTTTGGTATGACTCGGCCGGGGTTTGAACTCAAAACGTACCGATCTCAGTGTGGACATTCTCACCACTAGGCCACTGAGGAGGTATGTGTAAGTGTTGTCCCGATACCAATATTATGGTACCGGTACCAAAATGTATTTTGAGACCTTTTGGTACCTTTTGATACTTTTCTAAATAAAGGAGACCACAAACAATTGCATCATTGGCTTTATATTAACAAAAAATCTTAGGGTACATTAAACATGTGTTTCTTATTGCAAGTTTGTCCTTAAATAAAATAGTGAACATACTAAACAACTTGTCTTTTAGTAGTAAGTAAGCCAACAAAGGCTCCTGATTTAGTCTGCTGACATATGCAGTAACATATTGTGTCATTTTCCATTCTCATATTGTCAGAATTATTAAGGACAAGTGGTAGAAAATGAATAATTAATCTATTTGTTCATTTACTGTTAATATCTGCTTACTTTCCCTTTTAACATGTTCTATCTACACTTCTGTTAAAATGTAATAATCATTTATTCTTCTGTTTGATACTTTACATTAGTTTTGGATGATACCACACATTTGGGTATCAATCCGATACCAAGTCGTTACAGGATCAAACATTGGTCATATTCAAAGTCAAGGGGTTGACGGCAGGAGTGAGGCAGCGTAGTCCGTGTCCGAGCAGGGGGTCGAGGATTGACGAAGGCAGTCAGGAATCCGGATGGATGTCGAGAGGCGAAACACGATCACGGAAGACAGGGAACTCACTGCGGAAGACACAAGGGACATGAACAAGGGAGACACCGAAAGAGCAAAGAGAAGGCAAGCAAAGCATAGGGGAGGGAATGCCAGACGTGATGCTTATTGGGAAGTCCTCATGTCTCCCGTCCAAAAGCAGAATCTAGTAACTCACTTCTAGAGATACCCTTGAGATACAAGGTTTTTCTGTTGTATCTACGCGGTCATGTGGAAGTTGCTAGGTCCTGCCATGTGCGTTACAGCTTACTTACGGAACAAAAATCATATATCTCCAAAATTATCAGCTCAGTTTTGACCAACATTTCGTTACTAGGTTTTGCAGTTGGACGGGAGATGTGTCCAGGGACATATTTCCTGAGTTCATAAACATAATATACATTTTTAAAAAACTAAAGAAT
The DNA here is from genome assembly GCF_033978795.1 of Nerophis ophidion. NCBI lineage: Eukaryota > Metazoa > Chordata > Actinopteri > Syngnathiformes > Syngnathidae > Nerophis > Nerophis ophidion. The sequence continues at coordinate 39,386,725 of NC_084625.1, forward strand.
GTTGTGATGCCAAAAAATATCGACATAATCACAGTAGCATCGACTCGATACGCTCCTGTACTTTGTATCATTACAGTGGCTGTTCGGTGTAGATCCACCAATGGCGTTTGTTTTTATTTTAACGCCGGTGAGCTACGGTGTGTAGTGAAGCATGTTTAGCTATTCTTCGTCCTGCAGGGAGAAACTCACTTTATTTGTCGCCGTGGAAGCGAGGATTAGTGATTTAGAAGTAGCTAAAAACACTGCCGTCTGGGGCTCGACTTTAGCCGCAAGCAAGTTAGTCATGTCTTAACACACTTCTTTCGGTGGGCATTTCAGTACTATAACTTCACCTTTATCTTTAGTTCTTAAGCCAAAATGCATCCGCTTTCCCTTTTCTGTCTACACACTGTGTCTGCTTGTAAGTACTCCGTGATTGTGCTCTGCCGAAAATGCTCCTCTGCTCCTAAACCAGGCATGACGACAGGGTAACACGGGGTGGAGACCGGTACTTTTTAGAGACGGTATAGCACCGAATATGATTCATTTGCATTGCGGTACTATACTAATACCAGTATACCCATCCATCCATTTTCTACCGCTTATTCCCTTTCGGGGTCGCGCGGGGCGCTGGCGCCTATCTCAGCTACAATCGGGCGGAAGGCAGGGTACACCCTGGACAAGTCGCCACCTCATCGCAGGGCCAACACAGATAGACAGACAACATTCACACACTAGGGCCAATTTAGTGTTGCCAATTAACCTATCCCCAGGTGCATGTCTTTGGAAGTGGGAGGAAGCCGGAGTACCCGGAGGGAACCCACGCATTCACGGGGAGAACATGCAAACTCCACACAGAAAGATCCCGAGCCTGGATTTGAACCCAGGACTGCAGGAACTTCATATTGTGAGGCAGACACACTAACCCCTCTGCCACCGTGAAGCCCTACCAGTATACCGTACAATCCTAAATGGTAAATGGGTTGTACTTATAGCGCTTTTCTACCCCTTTTTAAGGAGCCCAAAGCGCTTTGACAGTATTTCCACATTCACACACACATTCACACACACATTCACACACTGACGGTGGGAGCTGCCATGCAAGGCGCTCACCAGGACCCATCAGGAGCAAGGGTGAAGTGTCTTGCCCAAGGACACAACGGACGTGACTAGGACGGTAGAAGGTGGGAATTGAACCAGTAACCCTCAGATTGCTGGCACAGCCACTCTACCAACTTCGCCACGCCATCCCCTAATTTATAAAGAACTGTGCAACCCCTGACTTACGCCGCAGCAGTGCAGTGTCAATACAGCTTGTGAGTGTGCCACACACTCATTGAGGCTTCATTTACTCATTACGAGCCTGTGTTACATCTGCCAATGGGTTCAAGGAGAAGGTGCAACTCACCTTCTTTAAAAGGCAGTGAGTATTCCCAGCAAGTATCATCTGACTTCCGTGAAGTTGCTGAGCCACTTATCCACCCAAAGGTGCCCTGGATGAAAAAAACAACAACAACAAAAAAACTGGACATCTGCTTTTGAAATATGTCTCGTGTCAGCGCACAGCTTTGTAAACGTCTTGTCTGCCATTACCATCAACCTCTTGACATCAATCTTAGATACGGATCCGGTTTATTGCCTCGTTTCTCATTTAAAGTGTCCTGTGTGTCAAATGAAAGCAGCGCCACAGCGTTGTGTCCTCAAACAGGAACACTCCATGGGACAGTGTTGCAAGTTGGCAGGTAATTTACCAGGTAAACAAACATACAGCACACCTGGGGTATTACAGTTGATGAATACTTTCTCATCCTGCAACCATCTGTAAAAATGTGCAGGGGGGTCCAACTTGCAAAAGCTGTTGTAAATCTTAGGGACACATATTTAAACGTTTGGATAATTCATATGATGCATACATTGTTCATTTTTTCATATGCTCTTTAAGCATGGCATCTATCTCAGGTCATAATGTGTATGTGTGTGTGTGTGTGTGTGTGTGTGTGTGTGTGTGTGTGTGTGTACTGTGTTGCTATGCCCTGCCACCTAGTGGTGCAATAGTGCCAGCCATGTTGAGTGCTTTAAAGGCCTACTGAGATGAGATTTTCTTATTTAAACGGGGATAGCAGGTCCGTTCTATGTGTCATACTTGATCATTTCGCCATATTGCCATATTTTTGCTTAAAGGATGTAGTAGAGAACATCCACGATAAAGTTCGCAACTTTTGGTCGCTAATAGAAAAGCCCTGCCTTTACCGGAAGTATGTGCGCGTGACGTCACAAGTTGCAGGGGTCCACACATATTCACATTGTTTATAATGGAAGCCACGAGCAATTTTGACCGAGAAAGCGACAATTTCCCCTTTAATTTGAGCGAGGATGAAAGATTTGTGAATTAGGATATTGATAGTGAAGGACTAAAAAAAAAAAAAAACAACGGCTCAGGGCAGCGGAAGTGTGAGCATTTCAGATGTAATCAGACACATTTACTAGGATAATTCTGGAAGATCCCTTATCTGCTTATTGTTTTAATAGTGTTTTAGTGAGATTTTAAAGATTGTAAAGACATACCTCGAGGTTGGATGGCTGCGGTGAACTCGGAGTGTCTCAGAGAGAAGCCGAGGAGCCAAGCTCACAGCTGCCTTTTAAACAGCTGCTGCAGGACGACAAAAAATCCAATGATATCTCCGTTAAGATATATATCACAATTTCCCCATCCAAAAACATCCTGGTTGATGTAGAGAAAACATGTTTGCTTGACCGCTTCGCTTCACAACAAACAAAGAAACACTCTGTCTCGGTGCTAAGGACAGCTGCAATCCACCGCTTTCCACTAACAACATTGTTCTTTATAGTCTCCATTATTAAATGAACTAATTGTAAAAGATTCAGCAACACAGATGTTCAAAATACTGTGTAATTACGCCATGAACAGAGATGACTTTTAGCTGTGTTTGGTGCAGCGGTAATATTTCCTTACAGTCCGTGACATCACGCGTACGCGTATTCATTCTGCGACGTTTTCAACAAGAAACTTGTTGGAAATTTAAAATTGCAATTTAGTAAACTAAAAAGGCCATATTGGCATGTGTTGCAATGTTAATATTTCATCTTTGATATATAAACTATCAGACTGCGTGGTGGGTAGTAGTGGGTTTCAGTAGGCCTTTAAAGGCCTACTGAAATGAGATTTTCTTATATAAACGGGGATAGCAGGTCCATTCTATGTGTCGTATTTGATAATTTTGCGATATTGCCATATTTTTGCTGAAAGTATTTAGTAGAGAACATTGACGATAAAGTTCGCAACTTTTGGTCGCTAATAAAAAAGCCTTGCCTGTACCGGAAGTAGAAGCCAATGTGCACGTGACGTCACGGGTTGTAGAGCTCCTCACATCCTCCCAATGATTACAATCATGGACACAAGCAGCGCAAACAATTCTGACCGAGAAAGCGACAATTTCCCCATATATTGGAGTGAGGATGAAAGATTTGTGGATGAGGATAGTGAGAGTGAAGGTCTAAAAGAAAAGAAAAAAAAAGACGAGGGCAGTGGGAGCGATTCAGATGTTATTAGACACATTTACTAGGATAATTCTGGAAAATCCCTTATCTGATTATTGTGTTACTAGTGTTTTAGTGAGATAATAAAGTCATACCTGAAAGTCGGAGGGGTGTGGTGACCGCCAGTGTCTGAGTGAAGCCATGGAGGAGCCAAAAAAGTCGCAGCTGCCTCTTTGACAGCTGCTGCAGGAAGAACGACACAAGCTCCGCTCATGTTTACAGTAAGAGCCGACTTATTACCACAATTTTCTCACCAAAACCTGCCGGTGGACATGTGGTAGAGAAACATGTTCGCTTTTACACTTACATGTTGCAGTTAATCGTATTCCATCTTTATTTGTTGTGATTTATATTTTCTGAATAAATTATGTGATAATGTTTATCAGTCAACTTATGGGTGTTAATTTTAAATTAAGATAAAAAAAAGTATATTAAAATCAAATCACTGTCTGTTATTTATGTAGTTTGACCATGTTCCTCGACTGATGTACTAACATCATGTAGTTTATTTTGTACATAGCTAGCATCATCTACAAAGATATAAATAATTGCAATTGTGCCATCCAGTGGACACATTTAGAACAGCAGTTACTTTCATTCAAAAATTTCAGGTACATTTTTATACTTGGCAAACTCATCCCGCGGGTCTGATAAAACTTGTTCTCGGGCCTGATCTTGCCCTCCGGCCGTACGTTTGACACAACTGATTTAGACTAATAGTATTAATGACAAAAAAAGTTAGTAAGGCATACATAATATCCGGCATATTTCTGTGCCGCCATGATGGTAAGTATCTACAGAATAAAACACATGATGTTAGTACATCAATTGAGGAAAACAGAGGGGGGAACATTTCATAGCGGCACGAAAATATACTGAAATATTATGTATCACCTACTAACTTGTATTATGATTAATAACACGAGTCCAAATTCATAAGTTTTGTTGTTGATGATGATGCTAAGTATCTACAGAATAAAACACATTATGTTGGTCCATCAATTGAGGAAAATAGAGGGGGGGGGGGGGGGGCACATTTTATGGCGACACAGAAATATGCTGAAATATTATGTATCCTCTACTAACTTTTTTGGTGATTAATAACATGAGTCTAAAGTAACAAGTTTTGTTGATGATGCTAAGCATCTACAGAATAAAACACATGTTAGTACATCAATTGAGGAAAATAGAGAGGGGGGACACATTTCATGGCGGCACAGAATTATGCTGAAATATTATGTATCACCTACTAACTTGTTTGTCATTGAAAACATGAGTCCAAATTCACAAGTTTTGTTGTTGATGATAAGTATCTACAGAATAAAACACATGTTAGTACAGCAATTGAGGAAAATAGAGGGGGGGGACACATTTGTTGGCGGCACAGAAATATGCTAAAATATTATGTATCACCTATTAATTTTTTAGTGATTAATAACATGAGTCCCAATTCACAAATGTTGTTGTTGATGATGCTAAGTATCTACAGAATAAAACACATGTTAGTACATTAATTGAAGAAAATAGACGGGGGGAACATTTTATGGCGGCATAGAAATATGATGAAATATTATGTATCCTCTACTAACTTTTTTTTTGTCATTAATAAAATTAGCCCAAATTTACAAGTTTTGTTATTGATGATGCTAAGTATCTACATAATAAAACACATGATGTAGTATATCAATTGAGGAAAATAGATGGATGGACATATTTTATGGCGGCACAGAAATAAGCTGAAATATTATGTATCACTTACTAACTTTGTTTGTGATTAAAAACATGAGTCCAAATTAACAAGTTTTGTAGTTGATGATGCTGGGTATCTGCAGAATAAAACACATGTTAGTACATCAATTGAGGAAAATAGAGGGGGGGACACATTTTATGGTGACACAGAAATATGCTGAAATATTATATATCCCCTACTAACTTTTTTTTGTGATTAATAATTTGATTCCAAATTAAAAAGTTTTGTTGTTGAGGATGCTAAGTATCTACAGAATAAAACACATGATGTTAGTCCATCAATTGGGGGAAATAGAGGGGGGGACACATTTTATGGTGGCACAGAAATATGCTGAAATATTATGTATGCCGTACTAACTTTTTTGATGATTAGTAACATGAGTCCAAATTAACAAGTTTTGTTGTTGATGATGCTAAGTATCTACAGAATAAAACACACGTTAGTACATTGTAAGCTTCTTACTCACAGTTCCCACAGATGCACGCTGGACGCCAGTGGTTCAGGTTTGACAGTAGTTTTAATATATTCAGTTTTTCAGGATCACGCTTTTCTGCTCGACTTTTCAGTCCCACCAACAGCAGCCGGTCCCTCCTCCGCTGGCCGTTTACTGTTAAAGACAACAGTTGATTAGATCAGCGCGTACCACCTGCGACATCTAATCAACTGCTAGCTGCGTCTCGCCGTCCTGCCCATGCCACGCCCCCGTCTGAGGGTGCGCTGTCTCCAGCCACCCAGACGGGGTCGCTGATCTTTCTACCTGCAGTGTGCTAATCACAACTTCCCTCCACATACATCAATTTAGGAAAACGGTGGGGGGGGGGGGGGCACTTTATATGGCGGCACAGAAATATGCTGAACTATTATGTATCACCTACTAACTTTTTTTGTAATAAATAAAATGAGTCCAAATTCACAAGTATTGTACAATTCCATTCTGTACATATATCCACATGATGCTAGTATATACCTTTGTGATCAAAAGTTTACATACACTTGTAAAGAACATAATGTCATGGCCGTCTTGAGTTTCCAATCATTTCTACAACTCTTATTTTTTTGTGATAGAGTGATTGGAGCACATACTTGTTGGTCACAAAAAACATTCATGAAGTTTGGTTCTTTTATGAATTTATTATGGGTTTACTGAAAATGTGAGCAAATCTGCTGGGTCAAAAGTATACGTACAGCAATGTTAATATTTGCTTACATGTCCCTTGGCAAGTTTCACTGCTTTAAGGTGCTATTTGTAGCCATCCACAAGCTTCTGGTTGAATTTTTGACCAATCATCTTGACAAAATTGGCGCAGTTCAGCTCAATTTGTTGGATTTCTTACATGGACTTGTTTCTTCAGCATTGTCCACACGTTTAAGTCAGGACTTTGGGAAGGCCATTCTAAAACCTTAATTCTAGCCTGATTTAGCCATTTCTTTAACACTTTTGACGTGTGTTTGGGGTCATTGTCCTGTTGGAACACCCATCTGCGCCCAAGACCCAACCTCCGGGCTGATGATTTTAGGTTGTCCTGAAGAATTGGAAGGTAATCCTCCTTTTTCATTGTCCCATCTACTTTGTGTAAAGCACCAGTTCCATTGGCAGCAACATAGACCCAGAGCATAATACTACCACCACCATGCTTGACGGTAGGTATGGTGTTCCAGGCATTAAAGGCCTCACTTTTTCTCCTCCAAAAATATTGCTGGGTATTGTGGCCAAACAGCTCAATTTTTGTTTCATCTGACCACAGAACTTTCCTCCAGAAGGTTTTATCTTTGTCCATGTGATGTCAGTTGAAATACACATTGAGCTGTTTGGCCACAATACCCAGCAATATGTTTAGAGGAGAAAAGGTGAGGCCTTTTGTTATGTCCTCTGTTTCACCTTTATACTCATTTTGGTGTCTTAATTCAATAATAGTCAGGCAACACGTTTCAACTCAATGCCTCGGATGGCTTCTGTTTATTACCAACCTATAGAGTCAAACATCTCCCCCGCTCTCGTGACATCACACAACTCACATATGACAAAACAGTACACAACACCTATAATCCCAGGAACACCAGCCCTACCGTCAAGCATGGTGGTGGTAGTATTATGCTTTGGGTCTGTTTAGCTGCCAATTGAACTAGTGCTTTACAGAAAGTAAATGGGACAATGAAAAAGGAGGATTACCTCTAAATTTTTCAGGACAACCTAAAATCATCAGCCGGGAGGTTGGGTCTTGGGCGCAGTTGGGGCTTCCAACAGGACAATAACCCCAAATTGTCAAGACTGAGACTATGGTGTGGATTGTTTTCCCGAGATGCCAAGGTAATGACATCCTTTAATTTTAACACTCAAAAGTACTACAAAAACAAAGGGTATTAACAAAAACTCGCACAAAAGGAAGAACTATGGACATAAAACAAAACGTGTAAACTAGGGCATGAATAAAGAAAACTTTCTTGGAATGAGAAAAGAGCATGAAAAACAGCAGCATGGATCATCAACATAAATAACAAGGGTGTGTACTGTAGAGCATGGGTGTCAAACTCTGGCCTGCGGGCCAAATTTGGCCCGCCGTGTAATTTCATTTGGCCCTTGAGGTAATATCAAATTAAGATTAGAGCTGGCCCGCCGGTATTATACAGCGGCGATGCCTCTGTAACACTGCATTCACTGCTGATACTCATACTTGCCAACCCTCACGGTTTTCCCGGGAGACTCCCAAAGTTCACTACCCCTCCCGAAAATCTCCCGGGGCAACCATTCTTCCAAATTTCTCCCAATTTCCACCCCGACAACAATATTGGGGGCGTACCTTGAAGGCACTGCCTTTAGCGTCCTCTCCAGCCTGTCGTCACGTCCGCTTTTCCGCCATACAAACAACGTGCCGGACCAGTCACACAATATATGCGGCTTTAACACACACAAGTGAATGCAAGGCATACTTGATCAACACCAATAAGGGTCACACTGAGGGTGGCTGTATAAACAACTTTAACACTTTTACAAATATGCGCCACACTGTGAACCCACACCATACAAGAATGATAAACACATTTCGGGAGAACATCCGCACCATAGCACAACATAAACTCAACAGAATAAATATTCAGAAACCCTTGCAGCACTAACTCTTCCGGGACGCTACAATATACACCCCCGCTACCACCAAACCCCGCTCTCCCAAATTTTATTTACATTTTATTTGATATGCCATTGATATTTTTTAATCATTATTATCATAATTTGAAACTCGATTCTGCATGTGACTATAAAGTTATATAAGCCTTGCTTGTTTAATATTCAATGCAAAACTATTAAAAGGTTAATTTGTTCAACCTTGGCCCGCGGCTTTGTTCAGTTTTATATTTTGGCCCACTCTGTATTTGAGTTCGACACCCCTGCTGTAGAGGGTGATGCCGCCAGGCTGACTGCCTGGCAACTGCAGGCTTAAATAGTGATGCCGTGATTGACAACAGGTGCATGAGTCCAAATGAATCAGGTGTGTGACATGAGGACAGGTGAGAACTAATGGGTTGTCATGGAAACAAAGCAGGGAGTGAACATGACACAAACACACGTCAAAAGTGGTAAAAGAATGGCTAAAATCAGGCTAGAATTAAGGTTTTAGAATGGCCTGTCCAAAATCCTCACTTAAAGGTGTGAACAATGCTGAAGAAACAAGTCCATGTCGGAAAACCAAAAAATTGAGCTGAGCTGCACCAAATTTTGTCAAGAGGAGTGGTCAAAAATTCAACCAGAAGCTTGTGGATGGCAACCAAAAGCGCCTTGTTGCAGTAAAACTTGCCAAGGGACATGTAAGCAAATATTGACTTTTGACCCAGCAGATTTGGGTCACAATTTCAGTAGACCCATAATAAATTCATAAAAGCACCAAACTTCATGAATGTTTTTTGGTGACCAACAAGTACATGCTCCAATCACTCTATCACAAAAAAATAGGAATTGTAGAAATGATTGAAAACTCCAAACTTTTGACCAAAACTGCATTTAATATGAAACAAAACAAAAATAACTGCTCTATTTATGCTCTCTTTGTTTCATGACTGACATGTTGAGCAATAATGGAAGTTGTTTTGTCACCTCTGAGTGTTTCGGATTTAAGGTAGAGTCCAAACAAGTGTTTCTCTTCTATTTAGTGTGTGTTTCTCCTGGCTTTGTCTGTCACACACACTCTTTGTGTGAACGCGTGACACTGAGCAGAGCAGCTTACATCCTCCTGTTTTCTCCCTCTGCTTCCTCTGTCAGAGGGACAATAAGCAAGATATAATGACATTTATTTTGGGATGTACTTTGTACATATTCCCATTCTGTTTACAGTCCAAGCTGTGTGTGCTTAACTACTGTAGAGACCACATTCGTCCACCAGGGGGTGCAAATGTCCCACAAAATAGTCTAATGGTGAATAGATCTACTAATGTACATCTACTACAGCAGGGGTCACCAACGCGGTGCCCACGGGCACCAGGTAGCCCGTAAGGACCAGATGAGTAGCCCGCTGGCCTGTTCTAAAAAATAACTCAAACAGCAGCACTTACCAGTGAGCTTCCTCTATTTTTTTTTTTTTTTTTTTTTATTTACTAGCAAGCTGGTCTCGCTTTGCTCGACATTTTTAATTCTAAGAGAGACAAAACTCAAATAGAAAATCCAAGAACATATTTTAAAGACTTGGTCTTCACTTGTTTAAATAAATTCATTTATTTTTTTTACTTTGCTTCTTATAACTTGCAGAAAGACAATTTTAGAGAAAAAATAAAACCTTAAAAATGATTTTAGGATTTTTAAAACACATATACCTTTTTACCTTTTAAATTTCTTCCTCTTCTTTCCTGACAATTTAAATCAATGTTCAATTATTATTTTTTTATTGTAAAGAATAATAAATACATTTTAATTTATTCTTCATTTTAGCTTCTGTTTTTTCGACAAAAAATATTTGTGAGATATTTCTTCAAACGTATTATGATTAAAATAAAATAAAATTATTCTGGCAAATCTAGGAAATCTGTGGAATCAAATGTAAATCTTATTTCAAAGTCTTTTGAATTTCTTTTAAAAATTTTATTTTGGAAAATCTAGAAGAAATATGATTTGTCGTTGTTGGACATAGCTTGGTCCAATTTGTTATATATTCTAACAAAGTGCAGATTGGATTTTAACCTATTTAAAACATGTCATAAACATTTAAAATAAATCTTAATCAGGAAAAATTACTAATGATGTTCCATAAATTATTTTTTAAATTTTTTTCAAAAATATCGAATTAGCTAGTTTTTCTCTTCATTTTTTGGGGTTGAATTTAGAATGTTAAAGAGTCGAAATCAAAGATAAACTATGTTTCAAAATTTTATTTTCATTTTTTTTTCGTGTTTTCTCCTCTTTTAAATCGTTCAATTAAGTGTTTTTTTTCATCATTTATTCTCTACAAAAAACCTTCCGTAAAAGGAAAAAAAATGTACGACGGAATAACAGACAGAAATACCCATTTTTTAAAATATATATATATATATATTTATTTATTACAGGTAAATTGAGCAAATTGGCTATTTCTGGCAATTTATTTAAATGTGTATCAAACTGGTAGCCTTTCGCATTAATCAGTACCCAAGAAGTAGCTCTTGGTTTCAAAAAGGTTGGTGACCCCTGTACTATGGCATATCCATCCTTCATTTATCAGACGGGTGTCAGGAGTTATATTCCGCAACTTGGCAGCTCAATCGTGGTCGATCAAAGTCTAATCTTTTTTCCCATAATTCACTTGTTCCAAAGCAGAGATTAAAAGGCAAACTATAATCCACGGCAGTGCGGGATGATCGGCGGTTGTTAGAGATTACCGCACAGAAAAAGAAGTGATGGTCATTTTTGGTTTGTCTTTTTCAGTCTAGATGGCAGGAAAGGTGATCATTAGGGCTGTCCAATGATTAAAGCAATTTAATCGCAATTAATCGCGTTGTCCGTTGTTAACTTGTGATTAATCACGACTACCGTATTTTCCTTGAATTGCCTTCGGGGCGCTAATTAATTTAAAACCTCTTCTCACTCCTGCGCTTACCAAAGTCATGCGGTAAAAGTAAGCATGTGGTAATTATTTCAAAACCTTTTCACTCCGGCACTTACCAAAGGCATGCGGTAAAAATTTGAGTGTGACGTAAGCTTGGACCTTAAATCCTACTGAATAGCTCTTAATCTTCTTCCCTATATGCGATTTCAAATTACCGGTATTGAAATCAGCCTCCTCCATTTTGAAATTGCAAGGAATTCAGGGATTTTACCATCTAAGGTTTGTAATATCAACAAATCCATGAGCAAATTGTTTAAGAACAACATTTCTCAACCAGCAAGGAATTTAGGGATTTCACCATCTGCGGTCCTAATGTCATCAAATCGTTCAGGGAATCTGGGGTAATCACTGCGCGTAAGCAGCAAGGCTGAAAACCAACAATGTATGGCCTGTGACCTTGTGACTATCAGCGGTACTTTAACTTTCACTTTAAATATTGACTGCGATTCAGATAGTTGTTTGTGTGCCATGTTGTTCCAGACCACAGCAAACGTTACCCAGCTTGCCATTGTAACACATCCATGAATTGATGAACGTGGACACCGACTTAAACAAGTTGAAAAACTTTTTCGGGTGTTACCATTCAGTGGTCAACTGTACGGAATATGTACTGAACTGTGCAATCTACTAATAAAGGTTTCAATCAAACCTTCGATCCCTCAGGCGGCACTGCATCAAAAACCGACATATGTGTGTAAAGGATATCACCACATGGGCTCAGGAACACTTTTGAAAACCACTGTCAGCAACGACAGTTGGTCGCTTCATCTGTAAAGGCAAGTTAAAACTCCACTATGCGAAGCGAAAGCCATTTATCAACAACACCCAGAACCGTCTATTCAATTGAATATAAGTCGTAAAGGATTTGCAAATTATTGTATTCTGTTTTCATTCACAAAATACAAAACGTGCCAACTTCACTGCTTTTGGGTTTTGTAAATGAAAATATCTCTAGAGTTTATTTAGGTCTAAATGGCGATTTAAGTTCAACCTGTCCAGAAGCAGGTTTAACCTAAGAGTAAATGTATGTGTCACAGGTGAATAAACACTTCTCTTTCAGATGACAACTGAAATTATTTTATCTGCACTCTTAGCATTCAATTCAATTACTTCATGATGATATGTTTTTATATTTCAGATTTGTTTTTTTGATGGCATACATTTATGCATCTGTAAAACACTTTGAATGGATTTGTGTATGAATAAACATTCCTTGATGACTACTTAAATGACGTTGAAAGCCCATAAAAAAACTGAGAGAAGATTGTTCAGACACAGAAGTCACCTTCTGAATAAATTTGATAAAGAATATTTCTTTTGACTGTTCTCCTGCGTCCAAAAACAATGAACGTATTTGTTTTCTGCACGGAACGGCGATCACGATGATTTAATGAGTAAGCATATAAGTGTTGTACCAAAGTGAAGAAAGAAGTTTGCCAAACATGTAAAAATTCACTACAATCAACCGACTTTCGAGGGAACTCGCCGATACGCAGTCATGTGACATTAACATACATAAATACACATAGGACACGCATACACAACAACTCGCACACTAGGGCTGGGTGATATGTTCTTTTTTTAATATCTCAATATTTTTAAGCCATGTGACAATACACGATATATATCTCCATATTTTGCCTTAGCCTTGAATGAACACTTGATACATATAATCACAGCAGTATGATGATTCTATGTGTCTACATTAAAACATTAATATATGCTCATTTTAAACTTTCATGCAGAGAGGGAAATCACAACTAAGTCAATTGACCAAAACTGTATTTATTAAACAGTTATTAAGCAGTGGCACAAACATCATGTCAGTTCCAAAACAGAAAGTGCAAGATTGTCAGAGACATTTCAAAACAAGCTATTAGTGCACTTTTGTGCATGATGTCACTAAGATGACATATAAAAACAACACTAAATTGAAGTGCACTTTTTGTACAGAACACCACTACAGTAGTTTAAAACAAATAAAGTGCACTTTTGTGCATGATGTCACACAAGATATTTCAATAAGTGTCAAATAAAAATGAGCTACATAATAGGAAATCAATCGCTATGTGGTAGGTTAGTGCGGATATAATCTCCTTATGTTGTTCACTATTTTTTTCATACAGTGTTTATGTGGAAATGGTTTCCTCTGCATTTTGTTGGTGTGGCACGGAATGGAGATGTTGACATGCGGAGTATGCACTCTTCATTCTCTAGTGGGTGACTTTTCAAGTGATGCTACACATTAGCAGTAAAGCTACTTTTTGTAGCAACGCTTTTGCCCCACACTTGACGAATTACGGTTGTCTGTTCGACATATTCCCGCTTGAAGCCCAACCACCGCCAGACAATGGACCCCCTGCTGTTTTTATTGGGACGGCGTGGCACAGTGGAAGAGTGGCCGTGTGCAACCCGATGGTCCCTGGTTCAAATCCCACCTAGTACCAACTTGGTCACGTCCGTTGTGTCCTGAGCAAGACACTTCACCCCTGCTCCTGATGGGTGCTGGTTGGCGCCTTGCATGGCAGCTCCCTCCGTCAGTGTGTGAATGTGTGTGTGAATGGGTAAATGTGGAAGTATTGTCAAAGCGCTTTGAGTACCTTGAAGGTAGAAAAGCGCTATGCAAGTACAACCCATTTATCATTTAATTAATTTTTCCTTCATTTGTTACCAGATTTGCACCTTCTTTCTCTCGTATTACCACTCGCACCACAGCTAACATTACCCTTGCTGCTACATCTCCGCTCCGCGAGGGCGTATACGTATGTGACATATGTATTTATGTCTCTGTGAAAAGGAGAGACAAGAAAGTGTGAGAAAAGCATTTAGTGTAATGCCAGCAGCTAAAAGCAACTGCCTAAGAAAGTATACTCGAATATCACGATATAGTCATTCTTGATATCTCCCAGAGACAAACCCGCGATACATCGAGTATATCGATATATCGCCCAACCCTAACGCACACACGCGCATTTTTTGAAAAAGCCGCTGCCTGACCAGGGCTCAGAAAATTTGCAGAGACTCCTCCCACCCCCACCAACACCAAGGACTGTTTTCACTGCTGGACTCTAAAAAGAGGTTCCGCAGCCTCCGTAGCAGAACCTCCAGGTTCTGTAAAAGCTTCTTCCCTCAGGCCGTAAGTGTCATGCCTGTGAATCAGGTTTATGTTTGATCATGTTATGTTTTGTTTTTTTGGACTCTTGTTTCCCGTTTTGCACTTCCTGGTTTTGTTTGTTTCCATAGTTACCCATTAATTTCCACCTGGTATCCTAGTCACACCCCGGTCCTCAGCTCTCACACCTGTTTCCAATTATCACAGCTAGTATTTTAGCCATTTGTTTTCTGTTCCTCGGCCTGGGAACTTTACCTTTTTACGGTTTTAGCTCGTTTGGTAGAGTGGCCGTGCCAGCAACTTGAGAGTTGCAGGTTCGATCCCCGCTTCTGCTAACCTAGTCACTGCCGCTGTGTCCTTGGGCAAGACACTTTACCCGCCTGCTCCCAGTGCCACCCACACTGGTTTAAATGTAACTTAGATATTGGGTTTCACTATGTAAAAGCGCTTTGAGTCACTAGAGAAAAGCGCTATATAAATATAATTCACTTCACTTCACTTCCTATTGTACCAGACTTTGTATTGAACCCTCATGACCACGTTCCTACCTATGCTGGACTTCCTTCATGCCCTCGATCACCTGCGACGCACCTTGCTATTCATGCCCCTTGTTTCGGTCACAGTAAGTGTTTTGTTTTAGTTATTCATAGTTCTGTCACAGTGCAAGTTTCTGTTCATGTTTATAGTTAAACTGCCGTTGTGCTAGTCTTTTGTTTTATAGCCAAGTTTTCCGCCCTCGAGCGCGCCATTTGTTTGCCTTTTGTTTTAGTCTGTTTGTTTATTAATCAATAAATATGTACTCATGTTCACGCCTGGCTCGTCCCAAATATTCTCTGCATGGAAGAAGCAATACAAATCCAAGTCACAGTCCTGACAGTAAGACTCTTGAACGCATCATTATAATCCCCTCAATTCCCCCCCAAAATGGATTAACTCGTCGGAATATAAAGACAATATAACATACCTCCATAAACGTGATGCAAATGCAAAAGTGCAACATACTTAACTGTACAGTCATCTATTTACAAACCCCATTTCCATTTGAGTTGGGAAATTGTGTTAGATGTAAATATAAACAGAATACAATGATTTGCAAATCATTTTCAACCCATATTCAGTTAAATATGCTACAAAGACAACATATTTTATGTTCAAACTGATAAACTTTTTTTTGTGTGGAAATAATCATTAACTTTCGAATTTGTTGCCAGCAACACGTGACAAAGAAGTTGGGAAAGGTGGCAATAAATACTGATAAAGTTGAGGAATGCTCATCACACACTTATTTGGAACATCTCACAGGTGTGCAGGCTAATTGGGAACAGGTGGGTGCCATGATTGGGTATAAAAGCAGCTTCCATGAAATGCTAAGTAAATCACAAACAAGGATGGGGCGAGGGTCACCACTTTGTAAGCAAATTGTCGAACAGTTTTAGAACAACATTTCTCAACGAGGTATTGCAGGGAATTTAGGGATTTTACCATCTGCGGTCCGTAAAATCATCAAAAGGTTCAGCGAATCTGGAGAAATCACAGTGTGTAAAGGATATCATCACATGGGCTCAGGAACACTTCATAAAACCACTGTCAGTAACTACAGTTGGTCGCTACATCTGCAAGTGCGAGTTAAAACGCTACTATGCAAAGCGAAAGCCATTTATCAACAACACCCAGGAACGCCGCCGGCTTCGCTGGGCTCGAGCTCATCTAAGATGGACTGATGCAAAGTGGAAAAGTGTTCGGTGGTCTGACGAGTCCACATTGAAAATTATATTTAGAAACTGTGGACGTGGTGTCCTCCGGAACAAAGAGGAAAATAACCATACGGATTGTTATAGGCGCAAAGTTCAAAAGCCAGCATCTGTGATGGTATGGGGGTGTATTAGTGCCCAAGGCATGGGTAACTTTAACATCTGTGAAGGCACCATTACTGCTGAACCGTCCATACAGGTTTTGGAGCCACTTATGTTGTCATCCATGGATGCCCCTGCTTATTTCAGCAAAACAATGTCAAGCCACGTGTTACAACAGCGTGGCTTCTTAGTAAAAAACTGCGGGTATTTTCCTGGCCCGCCTGCAGTCCAGACATGTCTCCCATAGAAAATGTGTGGCACATTATGAAGCGTAAAATACGACAACAAGGCCCTGGACTGTTGAACAACTTAAGATATACAGCAAGCAAAAATGGTAAAGAATTCCACTTTCAAATCTTCAACAATTAGTTCTCAGTTCCCAAACGTTTATTGAGTGTTGTGAAAAGAAAATGTGATGTAACACAGTGGTGAACATGCCCTTTCCCAACTACTTTGGCACGTGTTGCAGCCATGAAATTCTAAGTTAATTATTATTTGCAAAAAAAAAATAAAGTTTATGAGTTTGAACATCAAATATCAGTATTTATTGCCACCTTTCCCAACTTCTTTGTCACGTGTTGCTGGCAACAAATTCGAAAGTTAATGATTATTTCCACACAAAAAAAAGTTTATCAGTTTGAACATAAAATATGTTGTCTTTGTAGCGCATTCAACTGAATATGGGTTGAAAAGGATTTGCAAATCATTGTATTCCGTTTATAGTTACATCCAACACAATTTCCCAACTCTTATGGAAACGGGGTTTGTATTTATATTTGCACCTTATTGATTTTTCATCGTGCACTACCATGAGCTAATGTAACAACATTTTGTTCTTTTCTGTGCGAAACAGTTTAAATTTGAATGACAATAAAAAGGAAGTCTAAGTCTAACAAAGTATTGAGCAAAGGCTGTGACTATGGTTGTACATAAGATGTTTGTCGTTAGTTGTTGGTACTTTGCCCATCCATCCATCTATTTTCTACCGCTTGTCCCTTTTTGGGGTGGCGGGGGGTCGCTGGAACCTATCTCAGCTGCATTCAGGCGGAAGGCGGTGTACACCCTGAACAAGTCGCCACCTAATCGCAGGGCCGTTAGTAGTTTGCAAATATTTATATTATAAAAAATGTGTTCACATTGTCATTATGGGCTGTTAAAAAAATGTATTTATTTCATTTTGGAATAAGGCTGTAAAATAACTGGCTTGATAGAAACACAGGTTTAGTATTTGTGTGAATTGGTGCAATCCCAACATTGTGAATTCCTGGATACTTAATACTTAACAATGTTTTGTCCGAGTAGTATTCTGATTGTTGTGATCCGCTTCCCGGATCACATTCTTATTTTGGTTTTTGAGTCCTTTTGTGTTTTCTGATTGTTTTAGACTCTTTCCGGTTCCTTATTTATCTTGTCTCCATGGTTTCTTATTTGTTCCACCTGCTACTCTCGGTTGACGCGCACCTGTGTTTTTGATTACTGCCCAGTATTTAAGCCTGCCTTTTCCGTTCACTCGTTCTCTCCTCGTAATTTGTGTTACACGCAATTTGTGTCCGCACAACTGTGACGTCCTAGATCCTCGACTCGGTAATCCCGTGCTTTGATTCCTCTACCTCCCACGCTAGTAATTTTGTTTTGCCTTTTGTGCCTTGTGCAAGTTTTCTGTTATTTCCCCAGCTCCCATGCTAGCGCTTTTGGTTTGTTTCTAGCTCCCATGCTAGTTCTGTTGGTTTAGGCTTTTCCACCAATTTTTCTGTTCGTAGTCTGTTTTATTTATTGAATACATCTTCATTTCTTATCTTTACGCTGTGTCTGTGCCCGATCTGCATCTTGGAAGAGCGCCAGCGGTATCACCATGCAAACCAGACGTAACACTGATGCTATTACTCTTTGATATATGTTTATTAAACAAACCAGACAAGTTCCTGCAAATAGTGGTGTAAAAGAAACCCTAGTGTAGAAAATCTACTGGAGTTGAATTGATCATTCTATTATCTACTCCCCTTCAGGCAGGCCAAAATCCTTAAGATAAATAAAAGTCCTGTGATAAATAATATCATTTATGTCCCTATTATCATCTTGTTGAACATACAAGTACTTGTTTCTCACACTTTCGAGCACAGACGTTAGCGCACTCACCGAGCACAGGTGCCTAAAGTTGTGTTGCCAACTATTTTGCACCGCACTGATTATGGATCAAAGCAACACAACCCAGCAGATGGTCAGGGTTGAAGGTTTAATTACCGTGTTAGTCAATAGAAAAAAAAGGCTTCTGCTATAATCGACATCAAATAAAAGGAAGACCAGAAGAAAGTCAAGTAGATGTTGACATAGACATCAAGAACTGCACTGATTTTGAAAATGAAAGACTCAACAAACAACTTCTGATACAATGAAGTCTTTCAAAAACATCAACACCATAACACAAGACTTTCAAGAGTTATGGAAGGTTTCTAAAGACAAAAATCAGCAACTTTTTAGTGTCACTTTATTTTGAAAATGCCATCAATAGTTGCTGAAATGATAAATGAGCCCTACTCCTCTTCAGACATGCTGAATTTACACAGCAAAAAGTCAGTGTTCCAAATAAGAGAAAAAAATACAAAGATCTGGGGTATTTTTATATAGAACAAGAAAATCTGTCTTGTCAAGACTTTCCAAAAACAAGTACAATTAGCTAACCTTAATTAACCCCAAAATACCTTAAAATAAGTATATTCTCACTAATAACAAGTGCACTTTTCTTGGTTAAAAAAAAATATGAGACCTTTTTTCTCAATATGTTGAAAAATATTCTCAAATTAAGTAAATGCTAGTGTCATTATTCTGTGATGAGGAGTCGACTTGTCCAGGGTGTACCCCGCCTTCCGCCCGATTGTAGCTGAGATAGACACCAGCGACCCCAAAGGGAATAAGCTGCGAATCTTTGGGTGTCCCACGATTCGATTCAATATAGATTATTGGGTCGCGATTCGATTATATATCGATTTTTTTTCAATTCAACGCGATTCTTTATTCAAAAACAATATTTTTCTGATTCAAAACGATTCTGTATTCATTCAAAACATAGGATTTCAGCAGGATCTACCCCCGTCTGCTGATATCCAAGCAGAGTAGTAGATTTTTTTTTTTAAGTTCTTATAATTGTAAAGGATGATGTTTTATCATATGATTGTAATAATGTAAATTTGTTTTAACTATTAAACGAACCAAAAATATGACTTATTTTATATTTGTGAAAACATTGGACACAGTGTGTTGTCAAGCTTATGAGATGCGATGCAAGTGTAAGCCACTGTGACACTATTGTTCTTTTTTATTATTTTTATAAATGTCTAATGATAATGTCAATGAGGGATTTTTAATCACTGCTATGCTGAACTAATATTGATACTGTTGTTGATAATATTCATTTTTGTTTCACTACTTTTGGTTTGTTCTATGTCGTGTTTGTGTCTTCTCTCAATTGCTATGTTTATTGCAGTTCTGTGTTGCTGGGTCAGGTTTGGTTTTGGAATTGGATTGCATTGTTATGGTATTGCTGTGTATTGTTTTCTTGGATTGATAAAAAAAATGAAAAAAAAATCGATTTTTTTTAAATTGAGAATTGATTCTGAATCGCACAACGTGAAAATCGTGATTCGTATTCGAATCGATTTTTTTCCCCACTCCCCCGATATATATATATATATATATATATATATATTTTATATTTACAGCCTGGCCCCCGACCAAATTTTTTTTTATTGTAATTTTGAAGAATTTACCTGAATGTGCATGAACTATTTCTGTTCAAAATAGTTAGAAATGTCACATTTTAAATGTTCAAATATCAACTATAAGTTTACTGTACTGTGCCAACTGTACTACTATATGAGTACGTATGTTCTATTGTTTCATTGAAAATAAAACAGCAAAGTCCATTTGGCTGTCGTCTGTTTTAATTATGAGACACAATTGTGTCAAAGTGATGATTATTTTTTTTTATTTCATGCTTGAAATAATTTAAAAAGTAGTTTTTTACTTGTGAGTGTTGATGACACAGCTTTGCAACAGCTGATATTCTAGTTTCAAGCATGTTTTACTCAATATAGGTCATACAATCTCAGCAACAAGCTCACTGAGATCATTTAGGACCAAAACACTTAAAACAAGTAAAACACTCTAACATAAAATCTGCTTAGTGAGAAGAATTATCTTATCAGACAGAAAATAAGCAAATATCTCCCTTATTTGAGATATTAAATCTTACTTAGATTTCAGTTTTTGCAGTGTAATCATGTGTTGTTCCTTCATTTCACTTATTAAAAAGCCTGTATGCAACAAATAAGACCGTGACCGTATCAACCCTGAACTTCCGGAGGATTTTTGACCTCCTACTTGTTTTTGAACGTGCTTTATTGTGATAATCCCACTAAGCGTTTGTAAATCAGACACCCTGAATCAGATTACCAGATGGAACATTGGAGAACATCCAAGAGGAGACTTTAGATAAAATAACAATTGCACTTTTAATCCTCAAAGTTCACTTCATAATCAAGGCTGGCAGACAAAAAAAAACTGGGTAGATAGAGAAATATGACTAGGCAACACGATCCATTCCAAGACCAGGGGCCTCATTTATAAAGGTTGCAGCGCACAAAAAAAGCTGTGTCGACTGGGGTTAATTCTGCATGAGTAACTTTCACCGCAAATGTTGGTATTTGTACAAACAATTCTACCCGTAAAAGGGTACGTATTTCACGTAAAGTTTTTCCGACCTGCTCACCGGCCTTGAGGGTTCCTGGTTCAATCCCCACCTTCTACCGACCTTGTAACGTCCGATGTGTCCTTGAGCAAGACACTTCACCCTTGCTCCTGATGGGCCGTGGTTTGGGCCTTGCATAGCTGTTCCCGTCACCAGTGTGTGAATGGGTGAATGTGGAAGTAGTGTCAAAGCGTTTTGAGTACCTTGAAGGTAGAAAGGCGCAATACAAGTATAACAAATTTACCAAGGTCGTGACTTCAAACCCTGCCCCAAGTGGAGGAGTTCAAGTACCTAGGAGTCTTGTTCACGAGTGGGGGAAGAGTGCATCGTGAGATCGACAGGCGGATCGGTGCGGCGTCTTCAGTAATGCGGACGTTGTCCCGATCTGTTGTGGTGAAGAAGGAGCTGAGCCGGAAGGCAAAGCTCTCAATTTACCGGTCGATCTACGTTCCCATCCTCACCTATGGTCATGAGCTTTGGGTCATGACCGAAAGAATAAGATCACGGGTACAAGCGGCCGAAATGAGTTTCCTCCGCCGTGTGGCTGGGCTCTCCCTTAGAGATAGGGTGAGAAGCTCTGTCATCCGGGAGGAACTCAAAGTAAAGCCGCTGCTCCTCCACATCGAGAGGAGCCAGATGAGGTGGTTCGGGCATCTGGTCTGGATGCCACCCGAAAGCCTCCCGAGGGAGGTGTTTAGGGCACGTCCAACCGGTAGGAGGCCACGGGGAAGACCCAGGACACGTTGGGAAGACTATGGCCTGGGAACGCCTCGGGATCCCCCGGGAAGAGCTAGACGAAGTGGCTGGGGAGAGGGAAGTCTGGGCTTCCCTGCTTAGGCTGCTGCCCCCGCGACCCGACCTCGGATAAGCGGAAGAAGATGGATGGATGGTGACTTCAAAGCCCAGCCGAGTTATACCAAAGACAATAAAAAAGGGACCCATTCCCTTCCTGCTTGGTACTCAGCATCAAGGGTTGGAATTGGGGGTTAAATCACCGAAAATGATTCCTGAGCGCAGCCACCGCATTACAGGCGTTTCTCACTCTTTCTCGTCTCTCCTCACAGGGACATAAAACAAGCGCACCTTCTTACATACAGTACGTCACATACTGTCGCCCATGCAACGTCATACGCTCTCGCCGAGCAGAGAGGTAGCAACATGGCTAACATTAGCTGTGATGCTAGCGTAGCAGTGCGAGTGGAAATACGAGAGAGAGAAGGCGCCAATCTGGTAACAGGGGAGGAAAAATAAATTCCCAAGAAAAACCGCAGAGGGTCCATCGTCTGGCGGTGGTTTGCCTTCAAGCGGGAAGATGTTGAACAGACAACCGTAATATGTCATGTATGCCGCAAAAGCGTTGCTACAAAAAGTAGCAGCACTACTAATTTGTACCATTATTTGAAAAGTCACCCGCTCGAGAATGAAGAGTGCTTGAAACTCCACATGTCAACATGTCGGCCGGTGCCACACCAACAAAATGCTGAATCAACCAGCACTGACCTTATTTTTTTTATTTTTTTATTTTTTTTCTTTGTCATGAAAAAGGGAGGTTTTTGTGGTTGGTGCACTAATTGTAAGTGTATATTGTGTTGTTTATGTTGATTTAATAAAAAATAAAAAATAAAATGTTTTTTTTTTGTTTGGTTTTTTTAAATAAAAATGAATAAAAAATTATTCTGCGGACCGGTACCAATCGGGCCACGGCCCTGTGGTTGGGCACCACTGTTCTAGCAGACAAAATCGGAAGGCAAAAAACTAACTCTCTGCGTTTCACCCATCCCCTTGTTCCACCCCCTGGGAGGTGAGGGGAGCAGTGAGCAGCAGCGGTGGCTGCGCTCGCGAATCTTTTTGGTGATTTAACCCCCAATTCCAACCCTTGATGCTGAATGCCAAGCAGGGAGGTAATCGTTCCCATTTTTATAGTCTTTGGTGTGACTCGGCGGTTGGAATCTGCGCTTTTGCATGATATTCTAATTACTATAGTAATTTATGTGACAGCAGCTCAGACGAGCCACCAAGCAGTGTGGGCGGGGAGCGTTTCCACAGAGTGTTTCCAGAGCGGCCAGCCTGAACTGTGGGTGTCAGAGACAGACGCAGAAGGAGATTTTTACAACAAAGTTCTAAAGCTTAGTGATATATCAGATGTATCAGATTGTACCAGCAACAGCTGGGTTTTTGCATTTTTGTTGTGTTTCGGCTGAGTTGATTTGAAACTGTTTAATGTTGCACTTTTTATGTGTAGAAGAACAGTTTTGTCATTTTATTTCATTAGAGCAACAACTGCAGGCAGTTTAATGTTGATTAACGTGGACCCCGACTTAAACAAGTTGAAAAACGTATTCGGGTGTTACCATTTAGTGGTCAATTGTACGGAATATGTACTGTACTGTGCTACTAATAAAACTTTCAATCAATCAATCAATCAAAAGAGTTAATCGAGAGGGTGTGTGACGTTCATATGTTGTCAATATTCAGTGTTTTATTGTTCATAGTTAGTATTGTAAATCCCACATTCTTTATTTTCATGTACATCCTGGGTGTCTCATTCGGTAAAAAATATAAAAATTCCATTCTGTTTTTTAAGGCGGTGTGTCGCAACTTTTTTAGCATTCAATCAGACATTATTGTGAGGTTTTTGTATTAGTGTTCCTAAAACTCAGATATGCAGGCCCCCAGACACATTTTTTTCACTAAATTTGGCCCCTCGAGTCAAAATAGTTGCCCAGGCCAACTTTATGTATTCCACTTGTATTTTAAATGGCTTTTCATTATGCAATTTCAATTTTGTTATGTATTTTAATTCTTAGTTATTTTAAGTGCGTCTTGATCCGTTGCCCGGATCATGTTTCATTCTGTTAGTTTGACTACCTCATTTCTGTTTTCAGCACCCCTGGGTTTGTGTTTTCCTTTCCATGGGTGCTGATTAGTTTCACCTGCCTCTGATTAGTGTCCGGGACGCTCACCTGCTGCCGGGCACTAATCAG
The DNA here is from genome assembly GCF_033978795.1 of Nerophis ophidion. Taxonomy (NCBI): domain Eukaryota; kingdom Metazoa; phylum Chordata; class Actinopteri; order Syngnathiformes; family Syngnathidae; genus Nerophis; species Nerophis ophidion. The sequence goes on from NC_084625.1 coordinate 39,410,770, forward strand.
AAAGTTACTTATTCTTGTTTCTCGCCACAATCAGTCCGGCTTCCTTATTTGCTGCAAGCAACACGTGACGGAATCCTGGTCTTTATGCTTTTGATTCCTGTGCTAAGTCTCGTCTTAGCTTCCCGTGCAATCGGCACACGTCTCTTTGTTTGTTTCCCGTATGTTTGTACTTTGTTTGATTTATGGACATACAATCATATTCTTACCTGTATGCTTCGTCCGGAGTTCCGTCTGCATCCCAGGAGAACAACCCACGCATAAACGTGCAAACCAACTGTGACAAATTATGGATGTTAAATGGGCCATAAAGTGACTACAGATGGAAATTAACATGGTGCTAAATCTGCTGCAGCCATATTTTTTATGTACCAAAAAGGATACATGGATGAAACAGCAGAGGATTGGGAGAATGTCATGTGGTCAGATGAAACCAAAATAGAACTTTTTGGTATAAATTCAGCTCGTCGTGTTTGGAGGAAGAAGACTACTGAGTTGCATCCTAAGAACACCATACCTACTGTGAAGCATGGGGGTGGAAACATCATGCTTTGGGGCTGTTTTTCTGCTAAGGGGACAGGACGATTGATCCGTGTTAAGGAAAGAATGAATGGGGCCATGTATCGTGAGATTTTGAGCCAAAACCTCCTTCCATCAGTGAGAGCTTTGAATGGTTGAACAAATACTTATTTTCCACCATAAATTAAATTTTTTTTTTTTTAATTCTTACAACGTGAATTCCTGGATTTTTTTTTCACATTCTGTCACTCACAGTTGAAGTGTACCTATGATGAAAATTACAGACCTTTGACATCATTTTAAGTGGGAGAACTTGCACAATCGGTGGCTGACTAAATACTTTTTTGCCCCACTGTAACTGCACACTGTCCTTCAAATGAACAAATATAAAACAAAAGAGGTCCGTTCCGTAACGTTTTTGCATGGTGTGCACTTCCAATATTTGTAGGACTTCAGGCAGCTTGTAGTTAAGAAAGTGTTTTTTATCCAATACACAAGGCAACATTACAAATAGTGTTCCGCTAGAAAACTCCCGAAACTTAACTTAGCATAGCATCAACATGGAATCGAACAGGCATGACAACGAGCGTATCGTGAAGCTAAACATAAACAGTCCCGTAATGCGAACGCGAATCCCAAAGAACTGGCATGATGAGCAATAGCAACACGAATCAATAGACAAAATCCGGTGTGTCCACTCAACACGAAAGGTAAACAAAGGAGGATTAGATCACTGAGGACAGAACAGAACACTAAACCAAGGAGTATAATAGCAAACATAAAACAAGACGTTGTGAAAAGTTCTTCCCTAACGACGGTTCGGGTCTGAAGATACTGCCCAGCAAGAAAAGGTAATATCAATCAAACAATCATCAATGTTTATTTATATAGCCCTAAATCACAAATGTCTCAAAGGACTGTACAAACCACTACGACATCCTCGGAAGAACCCACATAAGGGCAAGGAAAACTCACACCCAGTGGGCAAGGAAAATTCACACCCAGTGGGACGCCAGTGACAATGATGACTATGAGAACCTTGGAGAGGACCTCAAATGTGGGCAACCGTCCCCCCCCCCCCCCTCTAGGGGACCAAAAGCAATGGATGTCGAGCGGGTCTAACATGATACTGTGAAAGTGCAGTCCATAGTGGCTCCAACACAGCCGCGAAAGTTCAGTTCAAAGCGGATCCAAGACAGCAGCGAGAGTCCCGTCCACAGGAAACCATCCCAAGCGGAGTCGGATCAGCATCGTAGAGATGTCCCCAACCGATACACAGGCGAGCGGTCCATCCTGGGTCCCGACGAGCGGTCCATCCTGGGTCCCGACTCTGGACAGCCAGTACTTCATCCATGGTCATCGGACCGGACCCCCTCCATAAGGGAGGGGGGGACAGAGGAGAAAGAGAAAAGAAGCGGCTGATCAACTGGTCTAAAAAGGAGGTCTATTTAAAGGCTAGAGTATACAAATGAGTTTTAAGGTGAGACTACTGAGGGATTGGGTTACTACCCTTTTTTGGCCGGGCAGTATCTTCAGACCCGAACCGTAGGCATGTACGAACTGCGCTCTTTTGTTGGCTCTGTGAGTCGAAGATATTAAAACATATTTTGTTGACGAAAAATCAATATGCTTCACCTGACTGTAAACACACATTTAAAAAAGCTTTCAAACAGGGGCAGGGCGATATATCGATATACTCGATATATCGCGGGTATGTCTCTGTGCGATATAGAAAATGACTATATCGTGATATTCGAGTATATTTCTCACACAGTTGCTTTTAGCTGCGGGCATTACACCACATGCGTCTCTCAACCTTTCTTGTCTCTCCTTCTCACGGAAACGTAAAACAAGCGCACTTTCTTACATGCGTCCCGTGTGCAACGTCACACGCCCTTCCCAAGCAGAGAGGGAACTACATGGGTAACATTAGCTGTGATGCTAACGGTGCGTTGCGAGTGGTAATACGAGAAAGAGATAACGCGAATCTGGTATCAAATGGAGGAAGAATTCATTCCCAAGAGAAACAGCACGGGGTGCATCATCTGGCGGTGGTTTGTCTTCAAGCTGGAATATGTTGAACAATTATGCGTCAAAAGCGTTGCTACAAAAAGTAGCATCACTGCTAATTTATAGCATCATTCGGAAATTCACCCGCTAGAGAATGAAGAGTGCTTGACACTTCGCATGTCAACATCTCAAAATGCCGAAGCAACAATTTCCAGATCAACAACATATGAAAAATAAACCAACATTAAAAGGAGATAACGTCCGCAAGAACGTACCACAGAACAAAGGACATATACTGTTTGAGTTCCTGTTATGCAGCTAATTTTTATCTGACAGTTTTTGAAATATCTTGTGTGACTTCATGCACAAAAGTGCACCTTATTTGATTTTAACTATTGTAGTGGCGCCCTGCAATGAGATGGCGACTTCTCCCGCCCTAAGGCAAAACCTAGTAACTCACTTCTAGCTGATTTTGAGAAAACAAAGGAAAACCATTCTATCTTGATGCTGTCTTACAAAGATTTACAAAGTCATCAAACGTATATATGTTTTCTTGGGCTTTCAATTTCTTGCCGATTGAGCCATGGATTGAATCTGCACTCATGAACGTGTGCCCTTTCTCCAGATATTTTATCACAATCTCGGGAGGGCCCCATTCTGCGTTTGCACATTGGGCAAGAGCCGTGTGCAGCGTCCAGTTTTGATTTTGACCTCCACAGTTATCTGCCCAAAAGAGTATGCAAAGGGAAGAATCAAGAACAATACATTTAATGAACGTCCTGGGCCAATCTTCCAAATATCCCCTCGTGCCATAATATCACATAATCAGGTTGACCGTCGGCCCCCATTCGTGCAAATGTTTCATTAAAGACAATAAGGTGACTGACAAAGAAGCTCCGATTGGTCCCTTGAGATACTAGGTTATTCTGTTGTATCTACGCGGTTATGTGGTAGTTGCTAGGTCCTGCCATATGCGTAACAGCTTACTTACCGAACAAATTACAATATCACATACACTAATGTAAAGCATATCACCTAGGAACTCCAAAATTGTCAGCTTAGTTTTGACCAAAATTGAGTTACTGGGTTTTGCCTTTGGACAGGAGACTTGTCCAGGGTGTAAACGGCCTTCCGCCCGAATGCAGCTGAGACAGGCTCCAGCGACCCCTTGCGACCCCAAACGGTACAAGCGGTAGAAAATAGATGGATGGATCGATATCGTAGTGGCGTTCTGTACAAAAAGTACACTTTAATTTAGTGTTGTTTTGATATGTCATCTTAGTGACATCATGCACAAAAGTGCACTAATAGCTTGTTTTAAAATGTCTCTGACAATCTTGCACTTTCTGTTTTGAAATGACATGAATGTTTGTACCACTGCTTAATAACTGTTTAATAAATACAGTTTTGGTCAATTGACTTAGTTGTGATTTTCCTCTCTGCATGAAAGTTTAAAAGTAGCATATATTAATGCAGTATGAAGAAGAATGTTTTAATGTACACACATAGAATCATCATACTGCTGTGATTATATGCATCAAGTGTTCATTCGAGGCTAAGGCAAAATATCGAGATATATATCGTGTATCGTGACATGGCCTAAAAATATCAACATATTAATAAAAGGCCATATGGCCCAGCCATCTAAATCACAGAATACATTTCTATTTTCAATGTAGTGCATGAAATCACACTGCAATTGTTGTTCTAGGAAACTTTTTTAGGAACATTGCCTTCTCAGTTTGTTGACTAACCGAGCCAACAAAAGAGGTCAGTTCGTCCATAACCACGGTTCAAGTCCCCAAAAAAACACAATGGAAGATGAGCAATCCGACTCATCCTGTCTTGGCCGCCGTTCTTTTGACCGTCACTACTTGGGGACCGGAGGTGTGTATCGTTGCTCCGACCCCAACAATCGAAGCCGAGGGATCTGTGAGGAATCCTACAAACCCCGTTTCCATATGAGTTGGGAAATTGTGTTAGATGTAAATATAAACAGAATACAATGATTTGCAAATAATTTTCAACCCATATTCAGATGAATATGTTGCAAAGACAACATATTTGATGTTCAAACTGATAATCATTAACTTTAGAATTTGATGCCAGCAACACGTGACAAAGAAGTTGGGAAAGGTGGCAATAAATATTGATAAAGTTAAGGAATGCTCATCAAACACTTATTTGGAACATCCCACAGGTGTGCAGGCTAATTAGGAACAGGTGGGTGCCATAATTGGGTATAAAAACAGCTTCCCAAAAAATGCTCAGTCTTTCACAAGAAAGGATGGGGCGAGGTACACCCCTTTGTCCACAACTGCGTGAGCAAATAGTCAAACAGTTTAAGACAATGTTTCTCAAAGTGCAATTGCAAGACATTTAGGGATTTCAACATCTACGGTCCATAATATCATCAAAAGGTTCAGAGAATCTGGAGGAATCACTCCACGTAAGCGACATGGCCAGAAACCGTGGCTTTCGATCCCTCCGACGGCACTGTATCAAAAACCGACATCAATCTCTAAAGGATATCACCACTTGGGCTCAGGAACACTTCAGAAAACCACTGTCACTCAACACAATTGGTCGCTACATCTGTAAGTGCAAGTTAAAGCTCTACTATGCAAAGCGGACGCCATTTATCAACAACATCCAGAAACGCCGCCGGCTTCTCTGGGCCCGAGATCATCTAAGATAGACTGATGCAAAGTGGAAAAATGTTCTGTGGTCTGACAAGTCCACCTTTCAAATTGTTTTTGGAAATATTCGACATCTTGTCATCCGGACCAAAGCAGAAGCGAACCATCCAGAACCAACCAGCATCATATGGAAACAGGGTTTGTAAAAAGAATCAGGAGAAGGAATGATACCAAAACAAACGTGACAAATAAAGATCGTGCGTGTAGATGAAAAATGTATGATTTGGGGACTCAGTAACACCTTCAGAGATTCCAAAGTCAGCACAGGCAATGACAGCTGTTAATGAATCCAAGCATGAATGAGATGACCCAGAAGCTCATGAATGAATGTGAGCCTCTGCAAATACACTCTCTTTCAATTCACACACACACACATAGACACACACACACAAACACACACACTCTGAGCGCCAGATATGGCCAGATGGTGTAATCCCCCGGTTTTCCCCTTGTTTCATATTTCCCCCCTCCTGCGTGGAGATTATGCAGTCGTCCAATCGCATCTTTATCCCGTTCCAAAGTGGGATGCGATATGAATGACAGGCGGGTTTGTGAGTGTGGTCAACATGTACTGTACATGGCCAAGCAGGATCTAAGATTCTCACGCTGACAGAATCATTGTGGGTACTATCTGCGGACTCGCTGACTTCCAGGTAGGACTCGTAGTTGGTCACGATTGCAAAGTCAGCAGTTTTTATTAGTTACCGAACTGACGGTTAATCATGTTGATGATGCTCCGGTTGTGTTTGTTTCAGGCATGCTAAGCAAAGTAACTTTGAGGAACATCACGTGGTTAACATTCGGCATGTCCGATTATTACTTTTAATTTAATCCCAACATTTATCCATGTGTATTATTGTTAATACATTTTCACCATAACACTTGCATGTTCACACTTACAATGGTGCGTTTGCTGACAGTTGGTCATTTTAATTGAGGTCACTTCCTGTGTGGAAAAAAGCTGTTAAAAAAATAATTATTGATAATTAGGGATGTGATGGTATCTAATCTCACCAGAGGTGGGTAGAGTAGCCAGAAATTGTACTCAAGTAAGAGTACTGTTACTTTAGAGATGTATTACTCAAGTAAAAGTAAGGAGTAGTCACCCAAATATTTACTTGAGTAAAAGTAAAAAGTATGTTGTGAAAAAACTACTCAAGTACTGAGTAACTGATGAGTAACCTGTTTGTTTAATGATTACGGCAACAAATAATGCACAAAAACATAAAAATAGCAATGAGCAAGCATATTCAGAGCCAGGAATATCTCTTAAGAAACTAAAACAATATTATATATTAAATAATAATACATTAAAATAAAATAAAAATTAAGGCAAATTGAGCCACAATAACTTAACAGCACCATAGGCTCAGTAGGCATTCATTGATTGATTGATTGATTGATTGATTGAAACTTGTATTAGTAGATTGCAGTACAGTACATATTCCGTACAATTGACCACTAAATGGTAACACCCCAATAAGTTTTTCAACGTTAATCAATTACTTAATAAATGACCAAGTCGAGGTGATCTACCTCATATACACACACACACACACATGTTGACATGTTAAAGGTGTTTTAATGAATATACATGCATGTTTAACATATAGATTCCTATCTTTCATGAAGACAAGAATATAAGTTGGTGTATTACCTGATTCTGATGACTTGTATTGATTGGAATCAGACAGTATAGTGCTGATAATGTCCACATTTTCAAATGGAGGAGAAAAAAAGTTCCTCTTTTCTGTCTAATACCACATGAAAGTCGTTGTTTTTTGGCATCTTATTTGTCCAGCTTCCATATTCGTTTTTATACACTTTACAAGAAATACATTGGCAGCAAACTCCGTAGCTTGCTAGTTTGTTTGCGCTGGCTTTCAGAGACTCTTATTTTGTTAGCGCAGGCGCGATGGAGCGGCGCTTTTATTGTGAAGACAGGAAGTGTGCGATCAGTCTTTAGGCTTTTGACGGGAAGTACGGTTGAAATAAAAAGTGTCTTTTTTCCTTTACACTTTTAATTGATTGGTTGATTGATTGAAACTTTTATTAGTAGATTGCACAGTAGAGTACATATTCCGTACAGTTGACCACTAAATGGTAACACCCCAATAAGTTTTTCAACATGTCGGGTTCTATGTGTGACGGTCACGTGACCACCTGGCTCTGTTTGATTGGTCCAACGTCACCAGTGACTGCATTTGATTGGTGAAACGCAAGCATGCGTAGTTCCTACTTTGAATGCGTGTCTGACAAAAACAAAACAAACAAAGTGTGCATTAACAGATCGATAAAAAAAAGTAGCGAGTAGCGACCTGATTGCAGATAAATGGAGCGGAGCAAAAGTAGCGTTTCTTCTCTATAAATATACTCAAGTAAAAGTAAAAGTATGTTGCATAAAAACTACTCTTAGAAGTACAATTTATCCCAAAAGTTACTCAAGTAGATGTAACGGAGTAAATGTAGCGCGTTACTACCCACCTATGAATCTCACAGTAGGATATTATCACGGTATTAAGGTATTATTGTGGTTTATGTCCCAAAAAAAAAAAAAAAAAGACTTCAAAATGTTGGGCTAAACACACTTACTGTAATTGAACACAAACATAATGCTAACATGTCTTATCCATATTTATTAGTAGATACTAGGGTTGTCTCGATACCAATATTTTGGTACCGGTAACGGTACCAAAATGTATGTCCATACTTTGATACTTTTCTAAATAAAGGGGACCACAAAAAAAATTGCATTATTGGCTTTATTTCAACAACAAACCTTAGGGTACATTAAACATATGTTTATTATTGCAATTTTGTCCTTAAATAAAATAGTGAACATACAAGACGACTTGTCTTTTAGTAGTAAGTAAGCAAACAAAGGCTCCTAATTGAGTCTGCTGACGTATTGTAATTTAATTGGTCAATTTTGCCCTCATTTTCAATACTGAAGGATTCACTCTGTAGTCAAATAAGGACATTATTTGTCCTTACATCCGTTTTCTACCGCTTGTCGCTGACGGGGTCGCAGGCGTGGCTGGAGCCTATCCCAGCTGCATTTGGGCGGAGGGCGGTGTACACCCATCCAGAAGGAAAAACCAGGTCTCTATTGGCCTTTCAAAGCCATGATGTGCGTAGTTACCTCATATGGCCACTTGATGGCACTCTTCCTCACTCTTTTCCTTCCTCTCCCTCTGCAGCCAAACGGCTGTTCATGCTTTAGTTATTGATAACATTCTTTTTTTTTTTTTTTTACTAATCACATTTATTTTTACTTTAGTTTTGAAAGTTGCACAATAAAAAATACCATATCATGGTGAACATTATCCTCTTAAGGCCCAAGCTGTTTGTTTACATGTTTTCATTTTATTTATCTTTGCTATTTGGGTTTATTGGACCCTAATTAGAATAAAAAGTAAAAATCATATTTTTATAAGATGTACTTTGTCCATAAGTACACAAATGTACTTCATGTGTAGTGACATGTTCATTTTTATTTTTACACCTTTTTTTTTTACAAATTCCATTGTATGTTATACTCTTCTAACACCACCAGATGGCAGTATAAGTGTCCACATAAGCGACCATAAGACCCAAATTCTGTAGTGTACACAATTTTGGAAATAAGAGCTAAAAGGTGCTGTCCACGTATGTGGCCACTAAAGCCTTCATGGTAATTCATCGTGAATCGGCTTTTCTTTACTTGTGTTCATTTAAAGACTGCACAATTATACTTTCCCTACATTCTTTTTAATTGAATGCTTCTATACATATGTATGCTTTGTATTTTTACACCAAAAAAAAAAGAAATATTGCCAGTGTTGAACCTCAATGTAAGTAAAAACATTTCCAATGACACTGTTAATAATTCTACTGGATTTCTGTTTATTGTTGCTTCCAAAGTCTTAGCTGAAGACATATTTTTGCAGTCAATGTGTAATGTATTCAAGACATGCCGCATGCTGTATTAGTCCTCATAGGTGCAGGAGCTGATTTTGCAGGGATGACATTAAAAACTAACATTGAAGAAAGTGATGACACGCTGAAGAAGACGGGGTGTTTTGAAGCAAACAGAATGTATTCCAAGCAGCACTGCATGTTCTCATGAGAGATGTAATGATTCTAAAGTTAATACGTATAAAGATCAAGTCTGCCCCTTTGGACTGGAGGTGTGTGATTTTTTTAATCCATGCACTTTGGAATTAGAAGATGTCCCGGATAAAAGCTCCCGCTGATTGCAATGGGTCTGAGTGAGCCTGGTCTGTGTGTGTCCATGCAGGTCAGTGCTTCCTGTGCATGGTGGATGTGGTGCCCGTGAAGAACGAAGATGGCATGGTGATCATGTTCATCCTCAACTTTGAGGTCATGAGCGAGGAGACACTGCAAGACGGCAAACAGGAGCTCAACCACCGCCTGCCCACCTGGCTCATCACAGGTAAATACTCACCTGACGCAAAGGCACACGTTTTAACAAGGTGATCAACTTATAGAATCCTGGTCTACTGGAGCCTTATTAGCGTATTTTCCGGACTATAAGGCACACCTAAAACAATTTTTTCCCCTCAAAACTCGACAGTGCGCTTTATGACCCGGTGTACGGAATAATTCTGGTTTAGCTTACCGATCTCGAAGCAATTTTATTTAGTATATTGTGTAATGATATTTGTGACCGGTAGATGGCAGTCAAACATAAGAGATACGTTTGGACCGCACTATGATGGCAATATGACGCCAATAAAATATCCATCCATCCATCATCTTCTGCTTATCCGAGGTCGGGTCGCGGGGGTAGCAGCCTAAGCAGGGAAGCCAAGACTTGCCTCTCCCTAGCCACTTCGTCTAACTCTTCCCGGGGGATCCCGAGGCGTTCCCAGGTCAGCCGGGATACATAGTCTTCCCAACGTGTCCTGGGTCTTCCCCGTGGCCTCCTACCGATTGGACGTGCCCTAAACACCTCCCTCGGGAGGCGTTCCGGTGGCATCCTGACCAGATGCCTGAACCACCTCATCTGGCTCCTCTTGATGTGGAGGAGCAGCGGCTTTACTTTGAGTTCCTCCCGGATGGCAGAGCTTCTCACCCTATCTCTAAGGGAGAGCCCCGCCACACGGCGGAGGAAACTCATTTCGGCCGCTTGTACCTGTGATCTTGTCCTTTCGGTCATGACCCAAAGCTCATGACCATAGGTGAGGATGGGAACGTAGATCGACCAGTAAATTGAGAGCTTTGCCTTCCGGCTCAGCTCCTTCTTCACCACAACGGATCGGTACAACGTCCGTATTACTGAAGACGCCGCACCGATCCGCCTGTTGATCTCACGATCCACTCTTCCCCCACTCGTGAACAAGACTCCTAGGTACTTGAACTCCTCCACTTGGGGCAGGGTCTCCTCCCCAACCCGGAGATGGCACTCCACCCTTTTCCGGGAGAGAACCATGGACTCGGATATGGAGGTGCTGATTCTCATTCCGGCCGCTTCACACTCGACTGCGAACCGATCCAATGAGAGCTGAAGATCCCGGCCAGATGAAGCCAACAGGACCACATCATCTGCAAAAAGCAGAGACCTAATCCTGCGGCCACCAAATTGTCCATAAAAGTTATGAACAGAATCGGTGACAAAGGGCAGCCTTGGCGGAGTCCAACCCTCCGTAGAAACGTGTCCGACTTACTGCCGGCAATGCGGACCAAGCTCTGACACTGATCGTACAGGGAGCGGACTGCCAATAAAACAACACCCTTTTATATGTCCCATTGAAAATATAGACCATTACACATGGCGCTCAAAAATCTATCAAAATGTTTTAGTAAGACTTTGGTAAGCTAAGAAGCCGCACCGTTTTATGTGCATCAACAGATGAGTATTATTGTGGTGCGAATGTAAGGTAAGACATATTATCTGGCGTTTTGTTTCTCAATATTATGCAAGAGCAACTTTTCTTACCATCTGAAACCTGCTGATCTGTATTTGGGATCTGCATAAATCCTGACGAATTGGGCGCGTCCGCCTTTGTAGTCCATGGCGACAGCATAGTCGATAAGCTTCTTCTTTTCCTCTAATTGTTGTGGGACATTCATCCTCCACTGTCATTTCTAATATAAAGTAGTGCAAAGTTCTTACTTATATTTGTCAGTAAAGTCACCATGAAAGTGCTAAAACATACCGGTGTAGTGAGTTTACTTTATTCACCCAAGGAACTTTAGTTATTAAAGAGTTCCGGTCGGACATTTTTTAACCGGACACATTTCCAGCCTTGTTGATGTTTTCGGATGAGGAGATGCTGCCCCGTTATTTATTGAAGTAAAGTCTGAACGTCATTTAAACAGTTAGCTCCATCTTTTGACACTTCTTCCACTCCCGTCCTTGCACGCTACACCGCTACAACAAAGATGACGGGGAGAAGACGCTGTCGAAGGTGAGCCACGTAAATAAGACCGCCCACAAAACGGCGCATCCTGAAGCAACTGTCAGAAAGCGACTTAAAGATGATCTGTAAAACATAATCTGTGCAACATTTTGACCATAGAACCACCATTACATGTTATGTAGACCACAAGGAAATGTTTTCCATTTAGAAAAATAATATTACTCCCATTAAAGGCCTACTGAAACCCACTACTACCGACCACGCAGTCTGATAGTTTATATATCAATGATGAAATATTAACATTGCAACACATGCCAATACGGCCTTTTTAGTTTACTAAATTGCAATTTTAAATTTCCCGCGGAGTCTCGTGTTGAAAACGTTGCAGTATGATGACTCGTATGATGATGCGTGCGTTTGACGTCTCGGATTGTAGCGGACATTATTTTCCAGCCCGATCCAAGCTATAACTAGTCTGCTTTAATCGCATAATAAAACAGTATTCTGGACATCTGTGTTGCTGAATCTTTTGCAATTTGTTCAATTAATAATGGAGAAGTCAAAGTAGAAAGATGGAGGTCAGAAGCTTTTAGCCTTTAGCTTCACAAACACACGGTTTTCCTTGTTTAAAATTCCCCGGAAGTGAAGCTTTACTATGGATCAGAGCGGTCAAGCGAACATGGATCCCGACTACAAGTCAACCGACAGTTTTCGGTGAGAAATTTGTGGTAATAGTCGGCTGTTACCGGAGATCAGCGGAGCTTCTCTCCTGCTGCAGCTTCGTGACTTCCCTCAGACACTCTGGCGTCAACTCACCCGTGGCCACACCCCTCCGACTTTCAGGTACTATTTAACTCACTAAAACACTAGCAACACAATAGGCAAATAAGGAATTTCCCAGAATTATCCCAGTAAAAACATCTGAATCGCTCCCACTGCAATCACATTTTTTATTTATTTTTTTTACTTTTTAAATTTTTTTCTTGTCCTTCACTCTAAATTTCCTCATCCACGAATCTTTCATCCTCGCTCAAATTAAAAGGGGAAATTGTCGCTTTCTCGGTCCGAATAGCTCTAGCTGCTGCTGGCTATGATTATAAACAATGTGAGGATGTGAGGAGCCCTACAACCCGTGACGTCACGCGCACATCGTCTGCTACTTCCGGTAAAGGCAAGGCTTTTTTATTAGCGACCAAAAGTTGCGAATTTTATCGTCGATGTTCTCTACCAAATCCTTTCAGTAAAAATATGGCAATATCACGAAATGATCAAGAATGACACATTGAATGGACCTGCTATCCCCGTAAGAATAAGAAAATCTAATTTCAGTAGGCCTTTAATGTGTTTTATAATCCGGTGCCCCTTATATATGAAAAAAGATCAAAAACAGACCCTTTATAATCCAGTGCGCCCTATTGTCCAAAAAATACGGTACTAAAAAGTGAACAGCCGACGTACCTGCTCGGCTGTTTTTATTGACATAAACTGCGAGACATTTATAGGAACCATGGGACAGTTTATATTGACAAGTTTTATTGTGTTGTTATTTTTGTCATTATTATCACTCCCCTTCCTTTAGAAAAGCACATTTGTGTTCACGTCAAAATTAACAAAAAATATCTAACACAATGAAACCATTTGAATTCTGCACAACCTGATGAAAGCTACGTAAAAAAATATATTTATTGTTAAAGGTCAAAGACAATGTGCAACACTGGCTAATTTTGTCAATGTCCGAACCACTTATGTCGACGTAATTCAGCCATTATGAAAGATTTGGACTTAAACTCGTGACTTAAATTTAGAACAGTATTTTAACCCTCAATGCAAATATATTTTCATAACATTTAATTGGTAAATTCACCCACTTTCTTCTGGTCTGCCCTCCAAAATCCAATCTGCACAAGTGCAGTAAAATGTCTATTGTGTGAGAAAACAATCATGATTGATTGAGCATTTTAATGTATTTTTTAGCACACGGATTAACACAAAAAAATAATAGAATAAGTAAGATTATTTTATGAGACTTTTTGATTCCCTGGATTTCTTGCACAGAAGAACACTTGTACATTTTGCATCAGTCCATCTTAGATGAGCTCGGCCCCAGCAAAGCCGGTGGCGTTTCTGGGTGTTGTTGATAAATGGCTTTCACTTTGCATAGTAGAGTTTTAACTTGCACTTACAGATGTTGTGAGAAACTGTAGTTACAGACAGTGGTTTTCTTAAGTGTTCTAGAGCCCACGTGGAGATATATTTTACACACTGATGTCGCTTTTTAATGTAGTGCCGCCTGAGGGATCCGAGGTCACGGGCCTTCAAAGTTACATGCAGTGATTTCTCAAGATTTTCTGATCTTATTAGTGATTTAGTGAAGTGAATTGTATGTATAAAGCGCTTTTCTCTAGTAACTCAAAGCGCTTTATATAGTGAAACCCAATATCTAAGTTACATTTAAACCAGTGTGGGTGGCACTGGGAGCAGGTGGGTAAAGTGTCTTGCCCAAGGACACAACGGCAGTGACTAGGATGGCGGATGCGGGAATCGAACCTGCAACACTCAAGTTGCTGGCACAGCCACTCTACCAACCGAGTAATGATGTTATAGACCTTAGATGGTGAAATCTCTAAATTCCTTGCAATGGCTCAATGAGAAATGTGATTCTTAAATTGTTTGCTCATGCATTTGTTTACAAAGTGGTGACCCTCACCCCATCCTTGTTTGTGAATGCCTGAGCATTTCATGGAAGCTGCTTTTTTACCCACTCATGGCACCCACCTGTTCCCAATTAGCCTGTTCACCAAAGGGATGTTCCAAATAAGTGTTTGATTAGCATTCCTCAACTTTCTCAGTCTTTTGTGTCACTGATGCCAGCTTTTTTTAAACATGTTGCAGGCATCAAATTCCAAATGAGCTAATATTTGCAAAAAATTACACAGTTTTCCAGTTTGAACCTCAATTATTTTGTCTTTGCAGTCTATTCAATTGAATATAAGTTGAAAAGGATTTGCAAATCGTTGTATTGTTTTTATTTACAATTTACACAACGTGCCGACTTCACTGGTTTTGGGGTTTGTATATATATATAAAAAAAAATAAAAAATATTATCTTTCAATGAATCCTCCTGTTGGACATGATGTTTAGTCTCTACACTCTCTGAAGTCACACTGTCCACAGTGTTCCAAAACGTTGCACAATGTTCCACAAAATGTGGGGCAAATTTTAAATCAACTCTAAAGCTAAATTCTAATCAACTTTATTGTCCTGAATTCCTTATCTTGTCAAAGCCTGTTATGGCTCAACATCATCATTCTGTTCATACATCATGTTTTCAACTCTCAGACACAATTGTCAATGTTTTATTGTATTCGACTTACATCTGAATTTAATTAGATGCATGTGTTGATATGATTTGCTGGGCTGCAACAATGTAACTTAGAGGCTCTTCCGAGTTTCATGTGATGGGCAAACAATATTCCCGCTTGTTTACCCGCACATATGTAAGAGTTGAACTGGGCGATTTCTATGATCGTGATCCAGTGTTTCCCTCAGAAAATGTGTTAGTTAAGGTGGTGTCTGTCCGGCGGACAGACCCCGGTCTGGGTGGTTGGGTGGTTGTAAGAATCGGTGTAACTCAGCCTGTCGCCATCATGTCTTCACCTTGTTGCTGCCACCACAGCATGGGGGGAGGGGATGGGGGGGGGGAGAATCGACTACAGACTGTGGTGAAGTAGGCCAGCTTCGTCGCATGAAGAAGCCTACAATTTTTGGTTGTGTTTTCCGCTCCATATGCTGAATGGTGATATATGATATATAACTCGATATTTTTTCCATGAAATAAAAACAAAACCGTCCTAGTTACCTGAGATACTAAGTGTGTCATTATTATGCCGCATGCTGACATATATTCAACTCATCATGCTTTATTTATTACAGCATTTGGGAAGCATGTAGTTGATTTTTGTTATGTAAATGTTCTATTTTTATTAACATGTGTTAGCAGGGACACTGCCATTCAAAACTAGCCTGCTACATTGCTAATGATTAATGTAACTATAGCTAAAAAAAAATAGTACAATAGCAATAGGAGAGACTATTCATCCCTGAACACCATGGAGTTCATGTAGGCTTTATGATGCACTTACATTATCATATCAACTATCAGAGACAGCTTCAGGAAACTCTTCATTTAACATAATGTCCTTTTTTGCTGCTTCAACACAGCTCAATCAACACAGAAAAATGTAAAGTGAAATAACAGACAGACAGAACTTTGCTGTCCGTAACACACGCACACACCACAAAATGAGCTAACGTTACACTAATACTAATTAGCCCTTTCACCTTGAGAACTGCGAGCGAGCTGAGCTGACGTTTATGTTTCTAGTACGTCAACAGGCTCATAGTAATGTTACTAGCAGGGAGGTGTTTATTATAATTTGGGGAGAGGCTGCTGCCTGATGCTTACCTGCTAAACACCTATCTGCTCTTCCCGACGCTGGAGCACTGACTCCATGCGCTCTGAATCCGCACTGCTGATTGGCTGTTACCATTCTGAATACACACTGCTGATTGGCTGTTACCGCTCTGCTTGTGACCAATCAGATGATTCTGTGGGTGGGACAATGCTGGAGAGACATACTGACAGAGACAGATTCAGAATGAAGCGGAGCAGCTTGTTAAAACTTTAGCTTAGGCGGCGGCTGTTTGTTGTTAAGGCAGGTGCCTTAGCAACAAAGCACTGAAGGAAACCCTGGTGATCTTTGATTGCAATTAATTTAAGTTTGATCACGGCGATCAGCTGTTAGCATTTTTTACCTCGATAAAACGTGCCGGAAATGTCTTTTAGAAGATATTGCAGTAGCAAGTAGTGGGAAGCAACAACGCTGTTATTTTTGTACTCGCGCGCAGTCACGTGAGGATCTGGCGCTGTTTGAGTTGGCTTGGTCAAGTAGTCAACTAGTTTGGTGAAGATCACAGTTTAAGCCCTCTTTTTAGTTCTGCCGATGCCATTTGGAGCATGAGTCGCTGAAGTAAAAAATATCAATTTCCCATCTATCCGATTCCATTCTATCTGTAGCTATGTGCACGTGGACACATTTAATCGGATTAAAAGCCTAACCGGATTTCGGAATATTCTGATCCGCTCACACACTTTCGGATCAAAATGTTATGTATTGTCAAAGGGAAGGAGGCGACACCAAGGCAGAACTGCGGTTTTGAAGGTTTATTTAAACCTTTGATGAATGTGTGGGGTGTTTATGCTACCACTAGTGAATGAATGTGGACGATGTGCGGAATTAACAATGTGATATTTACCAGTGGGTGTTGTCGGTGCATGTTGAGTGAATCTTTCACCAAATCCAAGGGGGAATGCAAAGAGGCAGTCAGCAAGGAGGCAAGCAGTCGAGGGCAGGAGAGAGGCAACGATGTCCGTGTCCAGGCAGTGGTCGAGGATCGAGGGAGGCAAGTAAAGATCCGGGAGGGGGTTGTGAGGCAAGACACGATCACGGTAACAGGGAGGACACTGTGGAAGACACAAATGAGATCAATAAGGGAACAAGGAAGAGCACAAAGAAGGCAAGCAAGGAATGAGTGCGAGGTGCCAGACGTGCTGCTTACTCATGGGAGATTGGCTATGTTCTGACGAAGATCTCTTGGGTATGCTGGCTTCTATGCCGCTCCCTCTCGTCATGTCCAGGTGCGCTGATGCGCAATTGTCTGCAGCGTTGTTGCTGCGTGGGCGTGCCCCACTCAGCGTGAGCAGGGGCATATCCAGGTGAGCAGCCAGAGGAGAAACTGTGAAGCACGAGTACGAGTCTGTGCTGTGACACAAAATTTAATTACAATTAAGACAGGTGTTTTATGCCGAAAGTTATTTGGATTGTAGCATATGAAAACACATCTTTCGAAATTTGACTTGGAATAATCCTAACTCTGCACGTCTTTGATGTCAACTATACTTTGGTGGTAGAGGTGGCACTAAATGTAATAGTCTTGAAGTGAAGTGATTGTCTTGCCGCTGTCTCCCCCCCATTCAACACATACAGAAGTAGTGTTATATACTGTTGAGTTTGTTGCTTTAAAACGAGACGAGCAAAAATAAAAATATGGTCTGGATCAGGCCTGGGCAATTATTTTGACTCAGGGGGCCAAATTTAGAGAAAAAAATGTGTCTTGGGGTTGGTATATCGGATTGTTAGGAAGATTAATACAAAACCTCACAATAATGTTTGATTGAAAGCTAAAACTTCACGGTGGAAGAGGGGTTAGTGCGTCTGCCTCACAATACGAAGGTCCTGCAGTCCTGGGTTCAAATCCAGGCTCGGGATCTTTCTGTGTGGAGTTTGCATGTTGTCCCCATGAATGCGTGGGTTCCCTCCGGGTACTCCGGCTTCCTCCCACTTCCAAAGACATGCACCTGGGGATAGGTTGATTGGCAACACTAAATTGGCCCTAGTGTGTGAATGTGAGTGTGAATGTTGTCTGTCTATCTGTGTTGGCCCTGCGATGAGGTGGCGACTTGTCCAGGGTGTACGCCGCCTTCCGCCCGATTGTAGCTGAGATAGGCGCCAGCGCCCCCCGCGACCCCGAAAGGGAATCAGCGGTAGAAAATGGATGGATAGATGGATGAAAGCTAAAACGTTTTGACAGACCACCTTAAAAACCGGATGGAATTTAAACTTTTTTTTTTTTACTGAGTGAGACACCCAGAATGTACACGAAAATAAAAAAAAATTGGGATTTACAGTATTAACTATGAACGATAAAACACTGAATATTGACAACATATGAACGTCACACCCCCTCTCGATCGACAGATTTTACAATCAAGCAAAATGCAACCAAACTGCAACAAACACAGCAAAATATGAATGCGAAGGGTAAAAGAGCCCCACCTACAATCTGATATATCACTAAGCTTTAGAACTTTGTTGTAAAACTCTCCTACCGCGTCTGTCCCTGACACCCACATTTCAGGCTGGCCACTCTGGAAAGACTCTGTGGAAACGCTCCCCACCCACACTGCTTGGTGCCTCTTCTGAGCTGCTGTGACCTAGATTCCCATAGTAACTAATTAGATTATCATAGTAACTAGTATATTAGTTACTATGATTGTCACACACTAGGTGTGGTGAAATGTGTCCTCTCCATTTAACCCATCCCCTTGATCCTTTCCTGGGAGGTGAGGGGAGCAGTGAGCAGCAGCGGTGGCTGCGCCTGGGAATCAATTTTGGTGATTTAACCTTCAATTCTAACCCTTGATGCTGAGTGTCAAGCAGGGAGATAATGGTTCCCATTTTTAAAGTCTTTGGTATGACTCGGCCAGGGTTTGAACTCACAATCTCATGGCGGACACTCTGTTCACTAGGCCACTGAGTAGGTCATCATGCAAAAGCGCAAATTCCAACCATATAAATATTTTGTAAAGTTTAAGACTTACGGTCATTTGAAAACATCACTGCACATCATAATGGTAGCTACTGTTTCAATCTTAAAGATCTAAAAAAAATAGTTGGGAATGTCCGGCAGGCCAGATTGAAAATCTGAACAGGGGCTTAATTTGCCCAGATCTGCTCTGGAGTGTCATGTGTCTATGTGACAATAAAAGAAGGAATCCAGTTGTCGACTTAACGAGCTGTTTTATTCATGACTTCACAGCTATTTCAAGTGCTAACTGCTAGCCTCAAACACACTCGCGGAATGTCCTAACATTAAGACGCGCCGCAGCCCATAATTATCACAACATAAAAAGCACAGAACAGCTACATTTCCAAAAGAGAGGTAAAACAAAAGTAGTGTACAGAAGGAAAACATGAGAAATAAATACAGTGATAACATTGAACAAGCAGAAATTTACAAAGCTTTGTCTGTTTACAGTGGGAGTCGACTGCTTCTTCAGCACCTGCAGTGTGCAAACCTCCCATAACCACTTTCTTTTGGTCTGCCCTCCTGAATCAAGTCCGCACATGTGCAGTAAAATGTCTGTTGTGTGAGAAAACAATCATGATTGATTGAGCATTGTAATGTATTTTTAAGCACACTGATTGTAGCTGAGATAGGCACCAGCGCCTTTCGCGACCCCAAAGGGAATAAGCGGTAGAAAATGGATGGCTGGATTGACGGATTGTTAAAAAAAATAGAATAAGTAACCACTTTTATGAGACTTTGAGTCCTTGGAAATCTTGCACAGAACACTTTTACACTTTATATCAGTCCATCTTAAATAAGCTCGGGCCCAGCGAAGCCGGCGACCTTTCTGGGTGTTGTTGATAAATGGCTCTCGCTTTGCATAATATACCATTTACAGATGTAGCGACAAACTGTAATTACTGACAGTGGTTTTCTGAAGTGTTCCTGAGCCCATGTGGTGATATCCTTTACACACTGATGTCAGTTTTTGATGCAGTACCGCCTGAGGGATCCAAGTTCACGGGCATTCAATGTTGTGTGCAGTGATTTCTCCAGATTCTCTGAACCTGTTGATGATGTTACGGACCGTAGATGGTGAAATCCAAAAATTCCTTGCAATAGCTCATTGAGAAATGTTGTTCTGGTTTTGCTTTCTGACCTTGAAGCAATTTTATTGGGTACATGGTGGAATGATAAGTGTGACCAGTAGATGGCAGTCACACATAAGGGACACGTCTCGACTGCACTATTATATGATGTTGCTTACTCAAGTAAGCAACATCAGCATTTTCTAAGCTTCATTGAAAATATAAAACATCACACACGGCACTCAAAAATCTATCAAAATGTTTTAGTACGACTTTGGTAAGCTATAAAGCCGCACCACTTAATGTGCTTCAACATCCATCCATCCATTTTCTACCGCTTATTCCCTTTCGGAGTCGCGGGGGGCGCTGGCGCCTATCTCAGCTACAATCGGGCGGAAGGCATGGTACACCCTGGACAAGTCGCCACCTCATCGCAGGTGCTTCAACATATGAGTATTATTATGGTGTGTGTATAAGGTAAGACATATTATCTGGCGTTTTGTTTGGCAATATTATGCAAAAGCAACTTTTCTTTCCTTCCGATACCTGCTGATTTGTATTTGGGATCTGCATAGATCCTGAAAAATTGTGCGCGTCCGCCTTTGGAGTCCGTACCGACACGTAGTCGATAAGCTTCTTCTTTTTCTTTATCTTTTTGTCATGGGACATTCATCCTCATTAGTTTCATTAGAATTACAATTCTCTCAATTGTCATTGTATTAGCACATGGCAATTCGCAGTTCAAACCCTTACAGTGCAGAAATAATCAAACATTAAAAGCATAAAAAAGAATAGGCTAGATCTTTAAAAGACACATTTAACACACGCACACACACACACATTCCTGAATTTGTTACCTTCTTGTGACTTATGAAAAATACCTCCCTTTTAGGACCACCTTTTCTAGATATATAAAGATTTGTATTTACAACAATAATCATATATAATATATGCAAATATAAAAAGGCAAGCTTTTAGTTGTTTTGTTTGTTTTTGGAATATTTTTTTAATCTTTATTATTTACTTCAAGTTATTACAGCATGTCTCTATATACATATGTATTTATTAAAAAAAATAAAAAAGGGCGCGCATTTCAGATTCTTACACACACTTGTTATCACATATGTTGGCCAGAGAGGGTGCAATAAAAATGTTTTACACACACTTGTTTTTTCAAATGTTGACCAGAGGTGGGTGCGCTTTTAAAACCGACACACAGTCAATTTGAAAAAATCTCTCCTTTTTGGGACCACCCTAATTTTGATAGATTTCACCACCAGGGGTGCAAATGAGACATTCTCCATTAGAGGCAATGGTTTTCCATATTGGGAACATGATTTATGTCCTAACTTGTTCACCGGTAGAAATAACAAATAACAGTAGATTGCAGAGACCCTGAGGAAAGATACCGTATCTCCTTGAATTGCCGCCGGGCATGTAATATGCGCCTGCCTTGAATTACTGCCGTGTCAAACTCACTCCCCAAATTTATTAGCACATGCTTACTTTTACCGCCGGGTCAAATTCGTAACATCACGAGTAACGCTTCCCCTGTCGTTTTTTTCTCAAAAAGGCGGAGTTTTTTTTTACTTTAATATGTGTAAACCAGTGGTCTTGTTCCACAGCCATACAGATCACACTGATGGTTGTGATATAAAACAACTTTAACACTCTCACTAATATGCGCCACACTCTGTGAACCCACACCAAACAAGAATGACAAACACATTTCGGGAGAACATCGGCTCTGTAACACATTATAAACGCAACATAACACTTACCCAAAATGCCATTCATCTATAACTCTTGGCCATATTATACACCCCGCTAGCACCAAACTCTGCCCCCCCTCTCCGTGCGTCGGTTGAGGTGGGCAGGGTTGGGGGTGCGTGTATAATATAGCCAAGAATCATGGATGTATGGCATTCTGGGTAAGTGTTACGTTGCGTTTATAATGTGTTACAGAGCCGATGTTCTCCCGAAATGTGTTTGTCATTATTGTTTGGTGTGGGTTCACAGAGTTTGGCGCATATTAGTAAGAGTGTTAAAGTTCTTTATTTCACAACCATCAGTGTAAAATCTATGGCTGTTGACCAAGTATGCATTGCAATTTCATATGAAAGGAAACAAAATGCATGCGTCCGGCCGGCACGCAGATAGCATGGTGTAAAGGTGGGCACGATGACATGTTATAGAGCAGTGTTCCCCAACCACCGGGCCGCAGCCGTAGAAGAATATTTTCAAAAATGTTTTTTTATCACACTCAATTTTTGTCAGGATAACGATAATCATATTTTCTCTTGTTCTTCCTTTTTTTGCCTAATTTTTTCAAACATGGCTTCCTCCTTGTCCCCTTCTTCAGGTCGTTGCCTAATTTTTTCAAACATGGTCTTCCTCCTTGTCCCTTTCTTCAGGTCGTCCCCGAGGCTTCAAGTTGCGTCTTCCCCTGCTGCGCTCCCTCTCCAATAGTAAAGTGTCCTTGGACGACGCAGAGTCCGGCCGGATCCCCGTTGCGACACCTCTGCACCCAGACGACGGCTGTCCCGAGTCCCTGGGCCTTGGAGAGTTCCTGCCCCTCCCTCCTTTACCGCCAAACCACTCGGAGCAGATCTCTGGCAGCAGGTAGACCTCAGGGATTAGAGTAGAGTGGATCTTTATAAGAACAGCACCAGGTTTTTTTTTTATAAATATGTTCCTTTTAAAACAGATATAAATTGCACTTTTCAGATACCTTACCAAAGAGCTTCCTCTGGGAGGCAAAACCTTTGTCTGGGAAAAAACATATTTTTATAAACAGAAATATAGCATTTTATTGCACATTGTATGCAAATACATATAAACTCCAACATTAAGAATAGAATAAGGAAAACATTATTTTCATATATTAGCCACACCACATATAAAAGCCGCAAATATAGACGGTGTGAAATTAATTATTTACAAAGACATATGTACACTGCAAAAACTGAAATCTAAGTAAGATTAAATATCTCAAATTGTCAAGCTTGGACTTGGTCTTGGGTTGTTTTCCCGAGGTGCAAAGCGAATGGAGTGGAAATGGCGTGAAGGTAAAGACATTTTTATT
This sequence comes from Nerophis ophidion, assembly GCF_033978795.1. NCBI lineage: Eukaryota > Metazoa > Chordata > Actinopteri > Syngnathiformes > Syngnathidae > Nerophis > Nerophis ophidion. Next base: position 39,433,944 of record NC_084625.1, read on the forward strand.
TTAACACTAAAACTAAAAACAGGAACCAACAAAAAGCGCTCACAATGGAAGTACAAAATTTGGGGTATGAAACAAAAGACTAGCACAAAGGCTATAAACTATAAACATGAAAGAAAACACTTGCACTATGGCATGAATAACAAAAGCTTACTGTGACTGAGACAAGGGATTGAGAAGCATCATGGGTGCAGGAGGTCATGTTGCCAGACTGACTACCTGGTAACTGTGGCTTAAATAACGAACATAAGTGCGAACAGGTGTGAGACAAGACAGGTGAACTGATTGGTCGTCTTGGTCACAAAACAGGGAGTGAAAAAAAAGGAACTTAAAGAGTCCAAAGGTCAAACAGCACCTGGTATTCCTAGGCAGTCTCCCATCCAAGTACTAACCCGGCCAGACATTGCTTAGCTTTGAGAACAAACAAGATTGGGGATGCTCAGGGTAGTATGGCCAAACAAACTCGTGATCAGACATGACAGATGAAAACTGATGAGTTGGCATGGTAACAAGACAAACAAGGAAATGCAAAACAGAAGTAAATGTCCAAAAAACTAAACTGAACATGACCAAAACAAAACATGAACCATAGGCGTGACACAAACAAGAGTGATATTTGCTTATTTTCTGTCTGATAAGATAATTATTCTCACTAAGCAGATTTTATTTTAGAGTGTTTACTTGTTTTAAGGGTTTTGGTCCTTATTTATCTCAGTAAGATATGACACCTTGTTGCTGAGATTTGATGACCTATATTGAGTAAAACATGCATGAAACTATTTTTGTCCACGTGTCCAAAACACACCCAGCAATGGTGAACAGGAAGGCGGGGAAGAAGAGGGAAAAAGGCGGCCAAAATGGTCAAAAGTCCCAATTGTGTCCAAAATACCTCCCCGGGTTCCAGTCCCACGAGTCCCGCCACCGGATTCAAAAAATGTCCAAAACGCATTTAGCAAAGTCCCACGGGAAGTGGGGGAGAAAAGTGAGAAAAGTCAGCAAAAGTCCCCAAAAATGTTCAAAATACCTACCCAGGTTCGAGTCCCACAAGTCCCGCCGCTGGCCGTGCAAGTTCCGGGATGCCCAAAATGTCCATAACACACCCAGCCGAGTCCCACGGGGATTGGGGATAAAAGTTGGAAAAGTCGGTGAAAGTCCTAAACATTTTCAAACTACCTACCCAGGTTCGAGTCCCACCCGGGTTCGAGTTTGAGTTTGAGTTCGAGTGCCACAAGTCTTGCGCAGCCTTACATAAGATTTTATGTTCGAGTGTTTCACTTGTTTTAAGTGTTTTGGTCCTAAATGATCTCAGTAAAATATTACGGCTTGTTGCTGAGATTTGATGACCCATGTTGAGTAAAACATGCTTGAAACTAGAATATCAAATGTTGCAAAGATGTGTCATCAACACTCACAAGTATACAACTTATTTTTTAAAGTAATCATTTCTTATTTCAAGTTTGTAAAAAAAAAAACCATGACTTAGACACAATTTTGTCTCATGTTAAAACAGATGACAGCCAAATGGACTTTGCTGTTTTATTTTTAATGAAACAATAGAAAATGCGTCCTCATCTAGTAGTACAGTTGTTATTATTGGGAATACACTTATTTTAAGGTATTTTTGGGTTAATTGAGGTTAGCTAATTTTACTTGTTTTGGAAAGTCTTGACAAGCCAAATTTTATTGTTCTATTGGCAGATAATTTTGCTTAGTCCAAGTAAAGTACCCCTCATTTTTGTATTATTTTATCTTGTTTTTGAACACTAACTTTTTGCAGTGTAGGAAATATTTATTTACATACCTTAATGGTTCCTCAGAAATCGGCGGGTGAAAGGGCCAGGGCTCATTGAGCAAGGCAAGAGTCCAAACACAAGAAATCCTTTTACCTCAAGGGGACTAGGAAATAAACAAGCAACAGGTTAGGGAATTCAGGACAAAGTAGCAAAAACGTACCGGGACTGGTGAAGCAGGTGCATGTACGAGAGGAGTTCGGGATACAATAACCGGCGAGGCCAAGCTTTCAGTGACGAGCTTAAATACTGCCGGGTTAATTGAGAGCAGGTGTGCCATAAGGTCGGCCCCTTGCCGAGGATGAAACACTGATAACACAGGTGCCGAAAAGGAGAAGGCAGGATAAAACTAAAACACAACAAAAACAGAAAGCAGCACCTGCAGTGAGCGAAGGCGTCATAGCACAAATAACCCACCACCATTTCAGTCCTATGCTTGGGTTTATTGAAAACTTTTGAACGCAAAATTTTATGGCCATCAGCGAAAGACAAGTTCTTAAATTACCCGCACCGTTTTATAAGCCGCAGGACTCAAAGTGTAGGACAAAAACAGAGGCTCACAGTACGGAATTCACATTATTGTGCGTGTTTAAGCCTTCTGTCTGGAATAAAAAATGTATGTAAACAAATATGTAGCATTAGTCATTGTATGCAAATAAATAATTAACTCTTAACATTGAGGTGCAAACCTAAATAAAAGACTTCTGTAAATAAAAATGTAGCCTTGCACATTGTATGCAAATACTTTAATATCCAGGCTCAGAGCGTACCTGTTTTTAAGCTGCACTCACCTAATTTTTGGTCCCATTCATTTTGTACATATATTGGACGCAAGTGTACACATTGAAACATAAAAAATGCACGCTTGTGTTCATTCTCGGACGATAAGGTGCACTTAAAATCATTACATTTTCTCAAAACTCGACGGTGCGCCTTATAACCCAGGTGCGCCTAATGTACAGAATAATTTTGGTTGTGTTTACCAACCTCGAAGCTAATTTATTTGGTACATGGTGTAATGACAAGTGTGACCGGTAGATGGCAGTTACACATAAAACATACGTGTAGACTGCAATATGATGGCAGTAAACAACACCAAAACTTTAAATGTTCCATTGAGAATACAGAACATTATACACACCGCTCAAAAAGCTATGAAGCCGCACCACTTGATGGATTGATGACGTAATTTTCAACATACCAGTATTACTATAGTGTTTGTATAAGGACCGCAAAATGTCACCGTTTAGCCGACTGCAGAGGTTGCCCTCCAGTGGGTTCTTCGCAACACCACACCCTGCCAGGAGAGCCAGAAATTTCAGGGTATAACACTGTTTTATTTTCATAAAAGGGTGCAGAGGGTTTTGCCTTTCAGCAAAGTGTCTTTGTCTGCTGCGTCCGCTCAGCAGTACCTCCAACCCCGACGACTCGTCTCATCACGGCTGCTACTAATAAAGGCGACTGGTGATTAGATAACAAGGCCCACCTGGGCCATCTACGCACCTGTCGCTGTCTTCGAAGCCGGTCTTGGCAACACCCCTTTCTGCGGCCAAACCGCAAGCCACGCCCCCCTCCACACAGACATTTTATCAGGTGTTTTGTTTCCCAATGTTGTGCAAAACCAACTTTTCTTACCTTCTGGTACCTGCTGATGTGTATTCGGGACCTGCATAAGTCCTGAAAATGTGCCTTTGTCATACGTGCAGACATCATTGTTGATAAGCTTCTTTTTTTCTCTATCTTCTTGTTATGTGGCATTCAACCTCGGCTGTTTCCATTTCTAATAATAAAGTAGTGTAAAGTTCTAACATATATCTGTCAGTCGACTCGCTCGTGAGTTTACATAATTCACCCACCAAACGTTAGTTATTAGAGAGTTCCAGTCGGACGGTTTTTCACGGGACACATTTCCAGCGTTGTTGTTGCATTATTGAGCCACGGATAAGGAGATGCTGCTCTGCTATTGATTTAAATACAGTCTGAATTTCATTAAAACAGTTACCTCCATCTTTAGACACTTCTTCCACTCCCGTCCTTGCACGCTACACCGGAGAAAATGCTGTCGAAATTGAACCACGTAAATAAGACCGGCCAAAAAACGGCGCATCCTGAAACGACTGTCAGAAAGTGGCTTGAAGATGATCTGTAAAACATAATCCGTGCAACATTTTGATCAAAGAATCACCATTACATGTTTTGTAGACCAGTGGTTTTTCAACTAATGTGCCGCGGCATACTGGTGTACCGTGGGAGATGATGTAATTTCACCTAATTGGGCTAAAACATTTTTTTTTTGCAAACCAGCAATTATAATCCGCAAAAATTGTGCCGTTGTTGAGTGTTTGTGCTGTTGACAGCCCGGCAGAGGAACCATCTAATACTCTTTCATATCAGTAGGTGGCAGCCTGTAGCTAGTTGCTTTGTAGACGTCGGCAACATGGTCATGATCACAATTTGCGGGAGGCAGCGTGGAGGTAAAGAGGTATCTAACATTTAAACAAAAATTAAACAAAAGGTGAGCAGAGTAAGGATTCTTAGTAGAGCTTTTATTTTGACAGCTCTTTCACCTCCAGTGTCAGAGTAATACAAAATCTACAAATAACAAAAAACGGTCAGCGAAAAAGGTACCAAAAAGGGAATAACCGAAAATCACTCCCAAAAAGCAGGAAAATACAAAAACAAAGACAGACTACAATTTGCGCCGTATCTGCTATGAAACTTATTAACATAAAACGTTCCAACAGGAGGAAGAAAACAATAACTATAAAAATTTCTACTCCTAATCTTAAGCTAATAATGGTAAGCGAAAAATCGCTCAAGAAGTTTGAGGAAAGAAAAATTAGTAGGAAAAATATAATAATTCACCACTTTGGTTGAACAAAAGCTAAATAACAAAATTCACTCTGAGGAGGAGAAAAAGTCAAACTGAAAATAACAGCGTGGGAATTCAGGATCCAAGAAAATAAGCATGGGACGAGGCAAGGAATGGACATAGACATAGAAGCAAGACAGGCCCGAAAGCTCGAGACAATGTGGCACAGAACAAGGGGAGGCGTGGGCTTCTGCTCCTCTAGCTCCCATGCTAGTAGTTTTTTCTGCTCATAGTCTGTTTTTAAGTTTACATAAATCAGTATTTCTTACCTTTACGCTGTGTCCGAGCCCGACTGCATTCTGAGAAAACGCACCTGCATCACGATGCCCCGCACTCGTCACAGGAAACAAACAGGGGTCAGGGATGACGTCAGACTGATGACACAAGAGGAAGGGCAAGTGATCTGAAACAAGAAGAGTTCCATCCATCCATCCATTTTCTACCGCTTATTCCCTTTCGGGGTCGCGGGGGGCGCTGGCGCCTATCTCAGCTACAATCGGGCGGAAGGCGGGGTACACCCTGGACAAGTCGCCACCTCATCGCAGGGCCAACACAGATAGACAGACAACATTCACACTCACATTCACACACTAGGGCCAATTTAGTGTTGCCAATCAACCTATCCCCAGGTGCATGTCTTTGGAAGTGGGAGGAAGCCGGAGTATCCGGAGGGAACCCACGCATTCACGGGGAGAACATGCAAACTCCACACAGAAAGATCCCGAGCCTGGATTTGAACCCAGGACTGCAGGAACTTCGTATTGTAAGGCAGACGCACTAACCCCTCTGCCACCGTGAAGCCCACAAGAAGAGTTATTTTTCAAAATAAAAACATGCAATTCACAAGACCAAAAACCCCAAGACAAGACATCCCTCACCACAGTGTGACAGAAGCATAGGGATGGCTATGCAAAACAAAACTAAAACTGAACTAGCTGAAAAGTAAACAAAAACAGAATGCTGGACGACAGCAAAGACTTACAGCGTGTGGAGCAGACGGCGTCCACAAAGTACATCCGTACACGACAATCAACAATGTTCACACAAAGAAGGATAGCGTCCGCACAACTAAAATCGTCTTGATTGCGAAAACAAAACAGTTGCGGGGAATGTTCAAGAAAGACATGAAACTGCTGCAGGAAAATACCAAGAAAACAGGAAAAGCCACTAAAATAGGAGCGCAAAATAAGAACGCCAAAAACCTCAAAATAAGTCACGGCGTGATATGACAGGTGGTGACAGTACACCCACTTTGAGACAAGAGCTATAGTGATCCAGGGTTGGTTATGGTTTGAATTCATATCTAATAATTGCGAAAACTAATTTTTAATTGTCAATATGTTGAGTTTCATTTTTCAATGATTTAAACTGGTAGTGTGCCTCGGGATTTTTTCAATGAAAAAAATGTTGCCCTTATTTGTGATCTGAACCAAGGATGTCATTGTGGCTTGTGCAGCCCTTTGAGACACTTGGGATTTAGGGCTATACAGTATAAATAAACATTGATTGATAAACATTGAAAGAAAATGGATGGATGGATGAAAGGTTGAACAACACTGATGTAGACCACGAGGAAGTGTTTTCAATTTAGAAAAAAATCACAATGCGACCCCCTTTAATGCGCCTTTTTTATGAAAATAGACCTGAATAGACCCGCTCATTGGCAGTGCGCCTTATAATCCAATGCGCCCTATGGTCCGGAAAATACAGTAACTTTTTTTTTTCTTTTCTTGGCGCTTTCCCACTCCACTTTTATGTTGATGTGAGCTGCCACTCACGTTACCTTTGTTGTAAAAATGCTCACCGAGCATGTACTTTGTTGACAAGTGTTGACAATGTTCCCCAGAATACACTTGGGGACAATATCGTCCGTCCATTTGTAAATTTGCACTTTGCAAAGTGAAATCCACGAGGTAAAATTAAGCCAGTCATACGGCACAACATTTTAAAGGCCTACTGAAATTAGATTTTCTTATTTAAACGGGGATAGCAGGTCCATTCTATGTGTCATACTTGATCATTTTGCGATATTGCCATATTTTTGCTGAAAGGATTTAGTAGAGAACATCGACGATAAAGTTCGCAACTTTTGGTCGCTGATAAAAAAGCCTTGTCTTTACTGGAAGTAGCAGACGATGACGTCACCGGTGTGAGGGCTCCTCACATCTTCACATTGTTTATAATGTGAGACTCCAGCAGCAAGAGCTATTCAGACCGAGAAAGCGACAATTTCCCCATTAATTTGAGCGAGGATGAAAGATTTGTGGACTAGAAAAAAAAAAAATAGAATAAAAATAAAGTTAAAAAAAACGGCAATTGCATTGGGAGCGATTCAGATGCCCTTAGACACATTTACTAGGATAATTCTGGGAAATCCCTTATCTTTCTATTGGGTTGCTAGTGTTTTAGAGAATTTAACAGTACCTGATAGTTGGAGGGGTGTGTTGACGCCAGTCTCTGAGGGAAGTCACGAAGCTGCAGTAGGACAGAAGCTCCGCTGATCTCCGTTAAGAGGCGACTTATTACCACCATTTTCTCACCGAAAACTGCCGGTTGACATGTAGTCGGGATCCATTTTTCGCTTGACCGCTCTGATCCATAGTAAAGCTTCACCTCCGGGAATTTTAAACAATGAAACACTGTGTGTTTGTGTGGCTAAAGGATAAAAGCTTCCCACCTCCATCTTTCTATTTTGACTTCTCCATTATTAATTGAACAAATTGCAAAATATTCAGCAACACAGATGTCCAGAATACTGTGTAATTGCTCGATGAAAAGAGACAACTTTTAGCCGCAAATGGTGCTGGGCTACATGTCCCCTGCAACCACTAACGTCACAAACACGCGTCATCATTCCGCAACGTTTTCAACAAGAAACTCCGCGTGAAATTTAAAATTGCAATTTAGTAAACTAAACCGGTCGTATTGGCATGTGTTGCAATGTTAATATTTCATCATTGATATATAAACTATCAGACTGTGTGGACGGTAGTAGTGGGCTTCAGTAGGCCTTTAATACATTGTTTACACCTACCAATTTTTTAAAGTCAGTCTTTCTTTTTTTAGCAACCATGACTCATCCTAACTGGAGCAACCTATAATCAAGTTTTCTAAAGTGTGGTCCTCTGGTCCTAAACTGCTGTAGTGACTTACCTTGCTGATACAATGTGTGAATAAAACAATAGATTGGTACATTGTATGCAAATAAAAACAACAACATTGACATTATTATTAGCTTCATGTATCTTCTCTTATTTCCTGACCACACCCTTTATTTTGTATTCTACTTCCTGCCCGCCTTTCATCTGGCTTGAACAGCTGTCCCCAGTTAGCAATTAGGATACTCACCTGCTTGCAATCCCTAATCAGGAAACTTCCTAAAGAGGAACTGCATTTTTGGGGAAATTTGGTCTATTGTTCACAGTCCTGATGAAAGACATGACGTATGTATTTAAAAATAATAAATAAATTGCATTTAAATATTGAATAGACGTAACTAAAAGTTATCTTACAGCTGAGTGGGTATGAATTGTGTAATGTTAAAATAAATGCTAACAGAAAGCACATTAGCCAGTTAGCGTCGATGAACAACTACCGTATTTCCTTGAAATGCCGCCGGGGCACGAATTAATTTAAAACCTCTTCTCACTCCTGCGCTTACCAAAGGCATGCGGTAAAAGTAAGCATGCGTTAATTATTTTAAAACCTTTTCTCGCTCCGGCACTTACCAAAGGCATGCAGTAAAAAATTGAGTGTGATGTAAGCTTGGACCTTAAATCCTACAGAATAGCTCTTAATCTTCTTCCCTTTGTGCAATTTCAAATTACCGGTATGGAAATCAGCCTCCTACATTTTGAAAATGATTACAGGGGAAGTGTCACTCGTGACGTCACGAGTTTGACCAGGCGGTAATACTAAGCATGCGCATACTATATGCCCTGCCGCTATTCAAGGAAATACGGTATACAACGCTAAGGTACGGAAATGAGCTAAAAAAAAAGCTATCAGGCTAAAATACTAATGTTAATATGTTTATGGCTAGCATGCGTCAAGCACCAGATGATATGAATAAGGTGTTTACCTGGAACATTTGCCAACATGCTAACAATAACGACTGAACATGCAGACCACACTACTTAAAAAAAAAAAAAAAAGATTTGCATTGTGTTTGATAAAACATAACTTTTTAAGCTCTGTCTTCTCCTTGGCACTACACTGCAAAAAGTCAGGGTTCAAAAACAAGAAAAAAAAAAATACAAAAATGAGGGGTATTTTATTTGAACCAAGCAAAATTATCTGCGAAAATAACAAGAAAATTTGACTCGTCAAGACTTTCCAAAACAAGTAAAACTTGCTAACCTCAATTAACCCAAAAACACCTTAAAATAAGTATATTCTCATTAATAACAAGTGAACTTGTATTGATAGAAAAAATAGATTTTTTTCTCAATATGTTGAAAAATATTCTTAAATTAAGTAAATGCTAGTGCCATTATCTTGACATAATGATATGCGCCCTGCATTCCATTTCTTGAAACCAGCAAACGTACACTAAAAAAATTGTTTATTGTTCGTAATGGAAAGGCAGCAAGGCAACCGCTTGCTACTCTCGGGGTCTACGAGTCGCTCAGGCGAATCGTATTGTCTAAAAATGCATTTTCCATCGATAACATGACATCATTGCGCCAAGTGCGTGCATCTAGTGCAGTGGTTTTCAAATGGGGGTACTTGAAGGTATGCCAAGGGATACGTGAGATTTTTAAAACATTTCTAAAAATAGCAGCAATTCAAAAATCCTTTATAAAGATATTTATTGAATAATACAACAAAATATGAATGTAAGTTCATAAACTGTGAAAAAAAAATGCAACAATGCAATATTCAGTGTTGACAGCTAGATTTTTTGTGGACATGTTCCATAAATATTGATGTTAAAGATTTATTTTTTTGTGAAGAAATGTTTAGAACTAAGTTGATGAATCCAGATGGATCTCTATTACAATCCCCAAAGAGGGCACTTTAAGTTGATGATTACTTCTATGTGTAGAAATCTTTATTTATAATTGAATCACTTGTTTATTTTTCAACAAGTTTTGAGTTATCTTTATATCTTTTTTTTCAAAATAGATAAAAAAAGACCATTATAAATGAGCAATATTTTGCACTGTTTTACAATTTAATAAATCGGAAACTGATGACATAGTGCTGTATTTTACTTCTTTATCTCTTTTTTCAACCAAAATTGCTTTGCTCTGATTAGGGGGTACTTGAATTAAAAAAATGTTTACAGAAATAGATAGATGGATGGATAGATGGATAGATAGATAGATAGATAGATAGATGGATAGATAGATAGATAGATAGATAGATAGATAGATAGATAGATAGATAGATAGATAGATAGATAGATAGATAGATAGATAGATAGTACTTTATTGATTCCTTTAGGAAAATTGAAATTTCAGCAGCAGTGTACAGAGTTGAGATCAATTTAAATAAAAGTAAAAAGTAAATAATGAGGGTTTAAATGGAAACAAAATAGAGAAATATTACAATAAGAATAAAAAATAAAAAGCAACAATGGGAATAAAAATATAACAGTAAAATAAGAATATAACAAGACAAAGTAGGCAGTAGTGACCATGTTATGAAAACGTATTGCACTGTTCACTGAAAAAAGTTTGAGAACCACTGAATTAGTGCACGGGGAATAAATATATCTAAAAAAAATGTTATTGTAATTTTGAATAATTTACCTGAATGTGCATGAACTATTTCTGTTCGAAATAGTTTGAAAAGTCACGTTAAATGTTTGAATATTAACTGTCCGTTTACTGTACTGTGCCAACTGTATTACTATATGAAGACGTATTTTCTCTTGTTTCATCGAAAATAAAACAGCTTAGTCCATTTGGCTGTCGTCTGTTTTAATTATGAGACGTAATCGTGTCAAAGTCATGATTTTTTTGTTCATGCTTCAGATAAATTACTTTGAAAAATCAGTTTTATACATGTGAGTGTTGATGACACAGCTTTGCAACAGTTGATATTCTAGTTTCAAGCATGTTTTACTACAATATAGGTCATGAAATCTCAGCAATGGGCTGTAATATCTTACTGAGATCATTTAGGACCAAAACACTTAAAACAAGTAAAACACTCCAACATAAAATCTGCTTAGTGAGAAGAATTATCTTATCAGACAGTAAATAAGCAAATCTCACCTTTATTTGAGATATTTGATTTTACTTAGATTTCAGTTTTTGCAGTGTATCTAGTAGGGGTGTAACGGTACACAAACATTTCGGTTCGGTACGTACCTCGGTTTAGAGGTCACGGTTCGGTTCATTTTCGGTACAGTTATAAAACTACAAAACATAAATTGTTTGGTTATTTATTTACCAAATGTGTAAACAATGGCCTTATCCTTTTAACATTGGGAACACTATAATAATTCTGCCCACGTTAATCCACATTAAACTGCCTCAAGTTGTTGCTTTGATTAAATAAAATGACTAAACCTTTCTTCTACATATAAAAAGTGCAACATTAAACAGTTTCAAGTCAACTCATCATGCTTAATTTATTACAGCATTTGGGAAGTCTGTAGTTGACCTTTATTATACACACACGTGCACACACACACACACACAGCAAAATGAGCTAACGTAACGCTTAAAGCTAATTAGCCTTCACCTCAAGCCAGAACTATGAGCGAGCTGAGCTGCAGTTTAAGTTTCTAGAAGGTCAACGGGCTCATAGTGATGTTTGTAATAGTTGTGACTGGGAAGTGTTTTTCATAATTTGGGGAGTGTACGACGTCAGCTGCTCACCTGCTAAATGTGCTCATCTCGACGCCGGAGCACTGACTCCATGCTTTCTGAATATGCACTGCTGATTGGCTTTGTATGTAACCAATCAGATGGTCGTGTGGGCGGGACAATGCTGGGTGCTCACTGCTCAGACAGAGGCAGAAAGCAGAGCAGCTTGTTAAGACTTTGGTTTACAAACTCGTTCGATACACCCTCGTACCGAACTGAATCCCCCGTACCGAAACGGTTCAATACAAATACACGTACCGTTTGTCGTGGGAATTTCTTAAAGACGATCCGTTAGGGACAAATAGCTTTAAAATGATTTATTAAAGTAACAAACAAATAATAACAAGCTTTGCAAAGCGAGACCAAACCAGAACGACACATCCATTCGTTCCAGCTTGTTCTAACTCCTTTAGAATTTGACATGCTCATTTACATACAGTACACCAGTGGAATGAATACCCAAAGTCCTGTGAAGAAGGAGAGGGTGTCGTTTGCCGAGAAGGGGGGGGTGTCACTCCGAAAAGGAGAACAATTTAGCTCTGTTGGGGCTCAATAATAGATGACACATATGTCCAGGTCAACTAAAGTCCACATGTTACATCAAAGACACAGGAGACAGAGCTTGATCAGATAATAGATCTTTTGCTAAGTGTCACATTCCTGAGCCCAATGAACAACTTTTGGCGACCCGTTCAAAGAACATCATCAATTAAAACAAGTACAAGTAATTTTGTTATCACACGTTACACCCCTAGTATCTAGCCATACTCCGAGACATATTTTTTCTGTGTTTTAAACACACCATAGCTTTAGTTCCGTATTTAATTTCGTTGGTTAGTTTTTTCAGCATGTTTCAAATTGTAATATGATATTTCTGTATTTTTGAAGGTCCGGTCTACAAAGTTGGCCAGAAGACCACGTGGAGGACCGGCGCACTTTACTGCGCTCCGTGTGTCCGGCGCTCCCCCAGCCGCCTCCTCCCCACGTAATCCACCTGGTGGGACCCCTCACCCAGTCGTCCCCCTGCGTAGCATCGCACCACCGCCTCAGCCTCAACCAGGACGCCTCAGGCTCCAACTGTTCTCTGTCACGTAGCCGCTCGCGGGAAAGCTTCCACAGCATGCGGCGCGCCTCCTCTGTCGACGAGATCGAGGCCATGAGGCCCGACTGGGACCGGAAAAACCGGAGAGCGAGCACACGGCCGGGAAGCACCGGTGCGGGAAAAAAATAATCACTGAGCCCTTTTTTCACCTTAGACTTGTGACCACTTTGTTTACTTACCTGTGTGCAGGTGCAGTGAACAGTAAGTCCAACATACTGAACTCCACGTCAGACTCTGACCTCATGCGGTACCGTGCCATCTCCAAAATTCCTCAGATCACCCTCAACTTTGTGGATTTCAAACCGGACCCGCTCATAGCTCTGCCCTCAGGCGAGATGGACATCATTGCACCTTGCAAACTCATCGACCGCACGCACCACGTGACCGAGAAAGTCACGCAGGTAGGACACATTTTATTTTTGATATCAGCGTGTCAGGCAGGAGTGTCCAACATCCAAGCAGTCTTATTGGTCCTTGGGATTTTGTCTTTTTCTTTATTCCAGTGGAACCCGTTTAGGTCGCCCCTGCTTATGTCGACAACCTGTCTAATTGAGTCCTGACTCATCGTCTTCTTCTTATAACTAAAAAGTACCTGCATGAAGCTAAACAGCTAAACACTAACCCCCTTTGTGATTACAAATATTAGAACACAGGTTTTGCTATAGTTGTGCGGTTAAAAAAAATGTTTTATGCTATTAATAATTTAGAGCAATGGTTCTGTAACTTTTTTCACCAAGTACCACCTCAGAAAAAAGCTTAGCTTATTAATGAGTGTGAATGATATGCGAAGTGAATTATATTTATATAGCGCTTTTCTCTAGTGACTCAAAGCGCTTTACATATCTAAGTTACATTTAAACCAGTGTGGGTGGCACTGGAAGCAGGTGGGTAAAGTGTCTTGCCCAAGGACACAACGGCAGTGACTATGATGGCGGAAGCGGGAATCGAACCTGCAACCCTCAAGTTGCTGGTACGGCCGCTCTACCAACCGAGTTATGCCGCCCTAATGAGCAATGTTAAAATGCAGTGGCGTAACAGGCCTAAGTATTCATTAAAAACAAGGCAGTCTGTATGTAACATTGTAACATTATACACAGTTTGAATAGTAACACTGTGTTTGAACATAGGCAAGTAAAACCCTGTACATTGTACAAACCCCGTTTCCATATGAGTTGGGAAATTGTGTTGGATGTAAATATAAACGGAATACAATGATATTTTCAACACATATTCACTTGAATATGCTACAAAGACAACATATTTCATGTTCAAACTGATAAAAAACATTTTTTTTTGCATATAATCACAACTTTAGAATTGGATGCCAGCAACACGTGATGTGAGAAGTTGGGAAAGGTGGCAATAAATACTTATAAAGTTGAGAAATGCTCATGAAAACATTTATTTGGAACATCCCACAGGTGTGCAGGCTAATTGGGAACAGGTGGGTGCCATGATTGGGTATAAAAGCAGCTTTCATGAAATGTTAAGTAATCCACAAACAAGGATGGGGTGAGGGTCACCAATTTGTAAGCAAATTGTCGAACAGTTTTAGAACAACATTTCTCAACGAGCGATTGCAAGGAATTTAGGGATTTTACCATCTACGGTCTGTATAATCATCAAAAGTTACAGAGAATCTGGGCAAATCACTGCACGTAAGCGATGATTTTACGGACCTTTGATCCCTCAGGCGGTACTGCATCAAAAACCGACATCAGTGTGTAAAGGATATCACCACATGGGCTCAGGAACACTTCATAAAACCACTGTCAGTAACTACATTTGGTCGCTACATCTGTAAGTGCAAGTTAAAACTCTACTATGCAAAGCGAAAGCCATTTATCAACAACACCCAGGAACGCCGCCGGCTTCGCTGGGCCTGAGCTCATCTAAGATGGACTGATGCAAAGTGGTAAAGTGTTCTGTGGTCTGACGAGTCCACATTTCAAACTATATTTGGAAACTGTGGACGTGGTATCCACAAAATAATCATCCAGATTGTTATAGGCGCAAAGTTAAAAAGCCAGCATCTGTGATGGTATGGGGGTGTATTAGTGCCCAAGGCATGGGTAACTTACACATCTGTGAAGGCACCATTAATGCTGAATGGTCCAAAAAGGTTTTGGAGCAACATATGTTGTCATCCAAGCAACGTTATCATGGACGCCCCTGCTTATTTCAGCAAAACCATGTAAAAGAGTGCGGGTACTTTCCTGGCCCGCCTGCAGTCCAGACATGTCTCCCATCAAAAATGTGGGGCGCATTATGAAGCGTAAAATTTCGACAACAAGACCCCGGATTATTGAACATCTTAAGCTGTACATCAAGCAAGAATGGTAAAGAATTCCACTTTCAAAGCTTCAACAATCAGTTTCCTCAGTTCCCCAACATTTATTGAGTATTGTTGAAAGAAAATGTGATGTAACACAGTGGTGAACATGCCCTTTCCCAACTACTTTGGCACGTGTTGCAGCCATGAAATTTTAAGTTAATTATTATTTGCCAAAAAAAAAAAAGTTTGAGAGTTTGAACATCAAATATCTTGTCTTTGTAGTGCATTCAATTGAATATGGGTTGAAAAGCATTTGCAAATCATTGTATTCCGTTTATATTTACATCTAACACAATTTCCCAACTCATATGGAAACCGGGTTTGTACAAACATGTATCTGTGGTGAAAATGGGTGCGTTTGGTTACGTTTACAACGACGCCAGATTGCCATTTCAAGGGTCGATGACATAAACGTGTTCCACTGTATTTGTCCCTTACAGTACAAGACCGAGCTAAAATATTGTTTTGGTGTTTTTAATAATAAGTAATGAAACAAGACGCACATTTCTTTCATTATTACTTCTTTCTTTATGCGTGACTCGCTGACAAGAGTTTGGACACTCCTGATACAAGGTGGGAAAGAAAGGGGCGGAGCTTGTGCGGGTGTGCTTGTTTTGTATGGAAGTCATCTCTGCTGTGTTGCTGATTGTGATGTTCTAGCGTGTTGAATACATTCGCTTTGACAGGAAGTGATTTTATAACAAGGTGATGTTCAATCTCTTCGGTCACTTTGAGATGAACGCAATTTGTTCAAGGGTTTTTGTGCTTCAGCCCGGCCATTTTTTGAAAATTGAGGTTGGAAGGATGAGTTACTTTATGACACCAGCGTGCTTCTTGTTTTTCTTCCTGACCTATATTTTATCGTTGAAAATACCTTTTGGATGTTTGATGTTTTCGGAATATATTCCAGACATGAACACCACTTTTGTTCTCTCCCTATTTTTGTCTCATTTTACAGACGCTAACTTGCTGAATCGCATTCATGAAATGCACAAAAGAATTGAAATTATTACGACAGACATTTAC
The DNA here is from genome assembly GCF_033978795.1 of Nerophis ophidion. Lineage (NCBI taxonomy): Eukaryota > Metazoa > Chordata > Actinopteri > Syngnathiformes > Syngnathidae > Nerophis > Nerophis ophidion. Next base: position 39,449,887 of record NC_084625.1, read on the forward strand.
ATTTTTTTAACGAGTAAATAATAATCCTTATATGATTCTCTCTGCAGTCGGATAAAAGTTATTTGGTCTTTTTTTTATTTTCTTTTATTGTTGCTTTACTGTAATATGGTGAGACAGAGTAGGGAAAAACAATTCAGAAAAATATGACATCAAATAAAGTTTTTAATTAAATTCTTAAGAATTCCTAACTTTATTTTTTTCTGTGTTTGCATTGTAAAAAAAAAAAAAGAGAAAAATCGCAAAATAAAAATTCAGAAGACGGTTTATTTCGTATTTTCCAGACTCTTTTGGACATCTGTGTTTCAAAAAATAAAACAAATAAATAACATTGAATATAGTTTATTACTTAATTTGTATATTTTTGTCAATGAAACACAAATTAATTTATTTTTTTCAGTATTTTTTTATACAACAATCATTCAACATTTGTACATTAACATTGTTATAACATTCAAAATCTTTTTATAATCATAATTTGTGGGGGAAAAATTATAAAAAAATACAATTAGACTGTGGAAGTCTCAAGTGTGGTGGGTTCTTCTGACGCCGATAGATCTTCTTGAGCCCGTTATACAGGTTGGAGCAAGTCTTTTAATTGTCATACACAACTATGGTTTGCCTTCCAGCAATATATATTCAAGACTTTTCAGTCCGGCGTGTCTCTGCTTGTGTCTCATTCCGGCTGCTGCTAATAAAGGCAACAGGTGATTAAATAAGCAGTCCCAGCTGGGCAATCTACTCACCTGCCGCTGGCTTCGAGGCTGGTCCTTACACACCCCGCTCAGCGGCACCCCCGCAAACTACGCCCCCCTCCACAGTAACATAGTGATATTCCCTCAAGAAAATACAAAATTAAAGTAACGACGAATAAATATATTTATGTCAAGTGTTTCTTTTTTTCTTACAGAGGAACACAATGTGAATTCAGAAAATATAACATGTATTTTTAAATATTCCTTCAAGTAAATCAAATACCAATGTATTTAAATGTATTTTACTACCTTTATTTATTCACTTTTAGCGATTTTTTTGGAATATTTTACATTTGGCCTCGGTTACAAAAAAATACCACAAATATTTGAGAGTGTTCATATTTTTGTTGAACTTAGAAAATCAGGAATACTTGTTTTACTGACTGTTAATAACAAGTTAATATTGATTACCATGGTTTGTATCACGTCATACATGACATCACAACAACTTTACACAACACCACTTCTACCACTTTTATCTATGTATGTGAACAGTGATGAAAAAAAACCCCATAAAGATTAAAGTTAAGCTCTTTGTTGGGACATTATTCTACAGAGAGTTACTGAAGGACAAGGGAATGGTTTGATCATATTTTTTTTTTTTATCCGATCATGCTCTGTTTTCTTCGTTTTTCTCTTTCAGTAAAAATGGGAAAGTCAACGGAAAATAATCCAGGCTTGATGATGCAACAGAATAATGTAATCATGTACAGTAGGAGAGTTGCAGATGGCACGCTCCAAACACAAGTGTGTGTGTGTGTGTGTGTGTGTGTGTGTGTGTGTGTGTGTTTGTGTTAGTGCATACATGTGTGATAATCCACATTTCTGTTGTTATGTTCCAACAACATCTGTGTTTTCAAATGTGGTTTCAAGACAGAACAATAACATATTGTACATATACAGTACCTTTATGCTGTGAATGCAATACTGGATAACAATAACATAAATGGGGAAAATGGAAAATATTAACAAGTGTTTGCAGGAATAATAATTCCATGCATTAGTTTATGCAGAATAATGAGCATGCTAAATTAAATATTTAAAAATAATGTCAGCTGTAGTGTCAGCTCAAGCCAGAGGGTGGCAGCAAATCACCATAATGTAAGTCAATTATAAATAAGCATGGCATAGATAGATAGATAGATGGATGGATGGATAGATAGATAGATAGATAGATAGATAGATGGATAGATGGATGGATAGATGGATGGATAGATGGATAGATAGATAGATAGATAGATGGATAGATGGATAGATAGATAGATAGATAGATAGATAGATAGATAGATAGATAGATAGTACTTTATTGATTGATTCCTTCAGGTGAGTTCCTTCGGGAAAATTAAAATTAAAATTCCACAGACATGGAAGATGTTGCAGGGATTAGAACAGGGGTCACCAACCTTTTTGAAAGAGATACTTTTTGAGTACTGATTAATGCGAAGGGCTACCAGTTTGATACACACTTAAATAAATAAATTGCCAGAAATAGCCAATTTGCTCAATTTACCTTTAGTAAATACATTTATATATATATATATATACATATATATATATATAAAATGGGTATTTCTGTCTGTCATTCCGTCATACTTTTTTTTAAGAAAAGTTTTTTGTAGAGAATAAATGATGAAAAAAACACTTAATTGAACGGTTTAAAAGAGGAGAAAACAGGAATAAAATGAAAATTTAATTGACACATAGTTCATCTTCAATTTTGACTCTTTAAAGTTCAAAATTCAACCGAAAAACAGGAGAGAAAAACTAGCTCATTTTTTTGAAAAAAAATTAAAACAATTATTTATGGAACATCATTAGTACTTTTTCCAGATTAAGATTAATTTTAGAATTTTGATGACTTGTTTTAAATAGGTTAAAATCCAATCTGCACTTTGTTAGAATATATAACAAGTTGGACCAAGCTATATTTGTAACAAAGACAAATCATTATTTCTTCTAGATTTTCCAGAACAATAATTTTAAAATAAATTCAAAAGACTTTGAAATCAGATTTACATTTGAATCTACAATTTTTTTTAGATTTGGCATAAAACATTTTTTTTTTTTTTGATATTAATAAGTTTGAAGAAATATTTCACTAATATTCCTTGTCAAAAAACAGAATAATTCAATTAAAATGTATTTATCATTCTTTACAATTAAAAAAAAAATACATTTACTTGAACATTGATTTAAATTGTCAGGAAAGAAGAGGAAGGAATTTAAAAGGTGAAAAGGTATATGTGTTTAAAAATCCTAAAATCATTTTTAAGGTTTTATTTGTTTCTCTAAAATTGTCTTTCTGAAAGTTATAACAAGCAAAGTAAAAAAAAAAAAAAAAAAAATTTATTTAAACAAGTGAAGACCAAGTCTTCACTTCTTGGATTTTCAAATTCTATTTGAGTTTTGTCTCTCTTAGAATTAAAAATGTCGAGTAAATCGAGACCAGCTTGCTAGTAAATAAATAAAATTAAAAAAATAGAGGCAGCTCACTGGTAAGTGCTGCTATTTGAGCTATTTTTAGAACAGGCCAGCGGGCGACTCATCTGGTCCTTACGGGCTACCTGGTGACCCCTGGACTAGAATATTCCATATTTAACTGGAAGATGTTTCCATTCCTTTAGAGTTGGATTGGAATAACTTCATCAGTATATTCAAATAACTATACTGTACTTACTGTGTACTTATTTTTTCAGTGTACTACACATGTTATAACTTTTACAAATCGATTACTGTTGTTGTACACACTGGACAATAGTAACAATATTTACCTGCTGCTCATCCTTCTTACACTACAAACTTGTACACCTTTTTTTCTCATTACACTACAGCGTTTAACCGGAACTGATCATTAAAGTTCTCGTATTGTAATTGTATTTTGTATGTAATTGTAGTAGTACAGGGATTAGGGTTAGTACCTTTCACGTTTGAACTGATGCAATACCAAATACCGTATTTCCCACATAGTTACTTCAGGCACATACATTTATGATATCAGAGTGTAAATGTAAAATGTTGCAATATTTTATGGATATTAGTACCATACTATGATATTTAGTGTTTTAAAAAAAATCAAATGATGAAGTCAAGATACATTACACAGTATTGAAATATGATCAAATATGTGAAGAAATATGTAAAGATCACTGGAAAACCTCATACAAAAAATATACACCATAAGGTGGCAAGCTACATTTCATGGGGTGGTATAGCTCGGTTGGTAGAGCGACCGTGCCAGCAACTTGAGGGTTGCAGGTTCAATCCCCGCTTCTGCCATCCTAGTCACTGCCGTTGTGTCCTTGGGCAAGACACTTTACCCACCTGCTCCCAGTGCCACCCACACTGGTTTAAAAATGTAACTTAGATATTGGGTTTCATTATGTAAAGCGCTTTGAGTCACTAGAGAAATGTGCTGTATAAATATAATTCACTTCACTTCAATAATGAACAAAGCAAAATTTGTCTTAGTCCAAAAATCACTTAACGTTCTCTACTGCTCGCTAACGTTACCGTATTTGAGTTTTTATCCACAAATTGTTAGGATCCGCCGCTCGGATCATACATTTTTTGATTGCTGAGTCCTTTTGTTTATCTTGTTTGTTCTTGGACTCTTCCGATTCTTAGTTTGTACACTTCCTTGTTTATATTTGTCACCATGGCGACTTGATTTGTTCACCTGCCTTCGTTTGCACACCTGTTTATGATTATTGTTTCTGTATTTAAACCTGCCTCCTCCCTTTGTTCGGTCCTGTTTCGTCACTTGCTTTATGCAACACGCATGTTTTGGTTATCTAGTCCTTTTTGGCTTGCTAAGTCCCGTCTTAGCTTTCGGGCGCTCGACACGCGCCTTTTGGACAGTCTGCTAATATTAGCAATAGCTTTCCGTGCGTTGGCATGCACTTTATTTTCGGTTTGCATCAGTGTTCTTTTATCTTTTGTATATTAAAATCAGCTCTTACCTGCAATCCTGCCTGTCTGGTCCCATTGCATCTTGGGGTGATACCTTCGCGCATCATTATGCGTTCCGAACGCGACACAAATATGGGGAAACAACCACAAATGTGCGCTTCTTTCACTAACTGTGTTACAAAAAACATCAGTTAGACTGATACATAATATTGTATATAGAGAACATGGAAAACATTCATTTATTCAATAAAAAAATACTCAAGTCTAACGATGTGGTAAAATTGCAAACAGCTAAAACTATGCACAAAGCAAACTATAACCTGCCCAACAGTTCTTCTCAACTAAAGAGGAGAATTAAAACCTTAGAGAAAAAACTAACTTAAAACATTTGTATGCATGTACAACACTAAAAATTTTAGCATATCAGTATGTGGAAATAAACTATGCAATGGATTAAACAAATAAATTGATGTACTGATATGATCCAGTTTAAGAGGTTGTTCAAATTAATAGTACTTACAAAGTACAAAGAATAAGTATTATAAGAAATACCTTCAACTAGAGATGTCCGATAACGACTTTTTGCCGATATCCGTCATTCCGATATTGCCCCACTCTTAATTACCGATTAACCTATACCGATATATTCAGTCGTGGAATTAACACATTATTATGCCTAATTTTGTTGTGATGCCCTGCTGGATGCATTAAACAATGTAACAAGGTTTTCCAAAACAAATCAACTCAAGTTATGGAGAAAAAAATACCCAACATGGCACTGCCATATTTATTATTGAAGTCACAAAGTGCATTATTTTTTTTAACATGCCTTAAAACAGCAGCTAGGAATTTGGGACCTGCTCTCCCTGAGACCCACTACAACTATGGGAAGTACTATTCTTTGACTTTCACAAAGTGCATTATTTAAAACATTTTTTTAAACATGCCTCAAAACAACAGCTACAAAAACAATGAAGACACACGGCTTCAGTCCAGAGTATACTAGAGTAATAAAGTAAACAATCACATAGTCCTCCTTTAGTGCAAGACTGCCTGTATAACAGGAAATTATAAACTGAGCTCAATCTGCCCTGCTCTAACGTATTTGTATGAGTAACACAAATATGCTGCAAGCTAGTGGTGAGTGCTTGAAGTGGCCTACCAGTCAGTCAGAGCTTCTGAAATGCTGCGTTGAGACAGGGGTGTTTTTTGTTGTATTTTTGTTGGTTCTCGGCGGAGTCTATAAGCGACAACTGTGTGGTACTACATGTTTTCGCTGTTTGATTTTCATCCATCTTGAAGATCAAATTGCTGGTATTAAAGAAAGACGTCTTGGTTCCTCTTTGCATAACCAAGTGTTTGCAGTCAGTGCAAATTCCCATTTTTTTTATTGATCAGAGACACTTTTAAATAATCCTAAACCACGTCGTAAGTCAGTCACCGAGCGAGCTGGTTTGTTAACCAAGGCTACAGCACCGGCAACAACACACTCTTGTTGTTGTTATGCTCCGCTCACGGCGGTTTGATGAGGTCATCAAGCGTCGCCAGTAAACCTCTCATGCTGCAGTCGTGCTGCAACTCCTGTGTTGTGTGTGGGAGAGGAGAGGTGCTGGTGACTGGGAGACACAACTGCTCTGTACTTGTGCACTGCTCTGTACAGCGGCGTTTTAAAAAGTCATAGATTTTACTTTTTGAAACCGATACCGATAATTTCCGATATTTAATTTTAAAGCATTTATTGGCCGATAATATCGGCAGTCTGATATTATCGGACATCTCTACCTTCAACCTTACTGAAAACGGGATATTTGTCATCTTAGTATGTTAATAATGATTGATTTAATTATATATTACAATAACTGCTGTATTAATCATTCACCGATTCACAAAAATAAGACAGTAAATGAACATATGTATGTGTAAATGCTTTGAAGTGGAAAAAGGGTAGGATTAAATAAGCTTTGCTTCTTCCTACTCCTTTTTGGACAAGATGTAAAGGGAAATGATGTGAAACTATGTGTGATGTATTTATACTGTAAGTGTGTTCATGTGTAAATAAACTGAGCTCAATCAATCAATCAATCATTGAAAACACATATCCTGTTCAATACAGTTTACTTTAATATTATTTTTTCATTGAAAAAGTATTATATCAGATAAACTTCGAACAAATATTGTCCAACACGGTATAGCCAAGACCCTGATGGGGACAAGTGGCATAGAAGTGAAGTGAATTATATTTATATAGCGCTTTTCTCTAGTGCTTTACATAGTGAAACCCAATATCCAAGTTACATTTAAACCAGTGCGGGTGGCACTGGGAGCAGGTGGGTCAAGTGTCTTGCCCAAGGACATGACAACAGTAACTAGGATGGCAGAAGCGGGAATCAAACCTGGAACCCTCAAGTTGCTGGCACGGCCACTCTACCAACCGAGCTATGTTTATAGATGGATATTTAACCAGTTTTTAAAAATATATATATAGAAAATGTTTTACCTTTCTCATTTTAAATTGCTGGGTACCAATTCTCGGTACCCAGTTATCGATAACAGTACTCAGTACTAATTGTTGGTACTTTTGTGTGTGTTTTGTGTTTTTTCATTGGTTAGAATCGTTTTTAACGTAACATTTAACAGTGAGTTGTAATGATAACTGTTTTCTCCATTTGTATCACTTACAAGTACGCATTCATTTCAGTTTGTCCTAGGTGCTTTGCCGTAGCCAGGAAGTAATCTTTGCCATTGAGTTAAATGTGCCAGTCTTGTCTCATGAGTCCTATAAAGTGTTTATGCTATAAGTATTGTACTTATTACACACCTGCTTTTTGATTGTAACGTGCATCCATTTGCAAAATCGCGAATTTTAATCAGTATCTTGTACTGTACAGAGCATATCCAATATCCAAATAGCACAGAGCTTGCGCATTTTTGAAAAGTGAGGTCTTACTTTTGAGTGTTTTCTAACAGACATGCTTGCTTTGTTAGTATGGAAAATGACAACGCTCATTAGAGGCAGCGTCTCGTGCAAGAAAGATATGGAAATATGGCACTGTTTGACTTTACATGAATCAGTATCTGGCACCTGGTGTTGAGCTGGTACCTGTAAAAGTACTGAATTCTGTACCCATCCCTATCAGTAGTTGGAGTGGTCCTCTGTAAACTTTCTTCTGATGTCATTCTGGTCAGTCCAGCTGACATGTGATTGACACATTAGTCACCACAATGAAGGATGATGAACGTGTGAAAGGGACCAATGCCAAGATCATGTTTTGTTAGTGTAATGACAGGCAGTGTATAAGATCAGACGCCAACCAAAATGTCAACCTAAATACAAAACCCAAAACCAGTGAAGTTGGCACGTTGCGTAAATTGTAAATAAAAACAAAATACAATAATTTGCAAATCCTTTTTTAACATATATTCAATTGAATAGACTGCAAAGACAAGATATTAAATGTTCGAACTGAGAAACGTATTATTTTTTGCAAATCATTAACTTAGAATTTAATGGCTGCAACACATTGGAAAAAGTTTGCACAGGGGCATTTTTACCACTGTGTTACATGGCTTTTCCTTTTAATTCCAATTTTTGAAGCTTTTCAGGTGGAATTATTTCACATTCTTGCTTGATGTACAGCTTAAGTTGTTCAACAGTCCGGGGTCTCCGTTGTGGTATTTTTGGCTTCATATTGCACCACACATTTTCAATGGGAGACGAGTCTGGACTACAGTCCAGGCCAGTCTAGTACCCGCACTCTTTTACTATGAAGCCACGCTGTTGTAACACGTGACTTGGCATTGTCTTGCTGAAATAAGCAGGGGCGTTGCTTGGATCGATTTGCAAAGTAGAGTTTTAACTTGCACTTACACATGTAGCGACAAACTGTAGTTGTCACAAGGTGTTGGTGACGAACCCCAAGATGCAGAGATGGCAGGCTTGGTGCAGGAAAACATGATTTAATGTTCAAAAATTAAGAAAAAAACACAAACAGGGAACCGGAATCCGCAAATAGGAAAACAGGAAATAGCTAACAGGATAAAGCTAACAGGAAACCAAGAAACTAGGAGCTATGAGACAGCAAACTACAAATATGTATCAGGAACCAGAATACAGCTAACACCTACAACGACTACGACAATGACAATACCCCAGCACTGACTGGAGGGCAAAGCAGGTTTAAATAGCAGCCGGCTGATTGACAGCAAGTGTGGCCAGGTGCTAATCAGCCGCCGCTGAGGGGAAACAGCGCTCAAGGAGAAAAGCAGGAAACAACCAAAATAAGAGTGCTGACAGGAAATAAAGACAAACAGAGGAAAGACCAAAACATAACTTAACTGTCAGTGACAAACCTGACAGTAGTTACTGACAGTGGTTTTCTAAAGTGTTACTGGGCCCATGTGGCGATATCCTTTACACACTGATGTCGGTTTTTAATGCAGTACCGCCTGAGGGATCAAAGGTCCGTAAAATCATCGCTTACGTGCAGTGATTTCTGCAGATGCTCTGAACCTTTTGATGAAATTGAGGACCGTAGATGGTGAAATCCCTAAATTCCTTGCAATGGCTCGTTGAGAAATGTGGTTCTTAGACTATTCTGACAATTTGCTCATGCAATTGTTCACAAAGTGGTGACCCTCGCCCCATTCTTGTATGTGAATGACTGAGCATTTCATGGAAGCTGCTTTTATACCCAATCATGGCACCCACCTGTTCCCAATTAGCCCGTTCACCTGTGGGATGTTCCAAATAAGTGTTTGATAAGATTATTCAGCTTTCTCAGTCTTTTTTGCCACTTGGGCCAGCTTGTTTAAAACATGTTTCAGGCATCAAATTCCGAATGAGCTAATATTTGCAAAAACCAGTTCGAACGTTAATTATCTTGTTTTTGCAGTCTAGTCAATTGAATATAGGTTGAAAAGGATTCCCAAATCGGGCTTCACGGTGGCAGAGGAGTTAGTGCATCCGCCTCACAATACGAAGGTCCTGCAGTCCTGGGTTCAATCCCAGGCTCGGGATCTTTCTGTGTGGAGTTTGCATGTTCTCCCCGTGAATGCGTGGGTTCCCTCCAGGTACTCTGGGTTCCTCCCACTTCCAAAGACATGCACCTGGGGATAGGTTGATTGGCAACACTAAATTGGCCCTAGTGTGTGAATGTGAATGTGAGTGTGAATGTTGTCTGTCTGTCTGTGTTGGCCCTGTGATGAGGTGGCGACTTGTCCAGGGTGTACCCCGCTTCCCGCCCGAATGCAGCTGAGATAGGCACCAGCACCCCACGCAACCCACAAAAGGAATAAGTGGTAGAAAATGGATGGATGGATGGATGGATGCTTTTATACCCAATCATGGCACCCACCTGTTCTCAATTAGCCCGTTCACCTGTGGGATGTTCCAAAAAAGTGTTTGATGAGATTTTTCAGCTTTCTCAGTCTTTTTTGCCACTTGTGCCAGTTTGTTTGAAACATGTTTCAGGCATCAAATTCCAATCGAGCTAATATTTGCAAAAAATAACAAGGTTTACCAGTTTGAACGTTAAGTATCTTGTTTTTGCAGACTATTCAATTGAATTTAGGTTGAAAAGGATTTCCAAATCATTGTATTCTGTTTTTATTTACGATTTACACAACGTGCCATCTTCTCTGGTTTTGGGGTTTGTAGAACAACTTTGTGTGATATCGAGTTTGCACATGTTTTAAACATTTAATATCCACTCAACCATTTTGTAGGTCGGACCCGTAATGTTGCTGTCAATGTGGGGCGTGCTGGAATGTGAATGTGTCAGAGAGAATTTGGCAATATTACGTATCCAAATGACATATTATACTGTATGTGTGCGTGGGCCGGGCCGAATGTGCTGAAAGCTTACCAGAGAACCCTTGCTGTGACATCATGAGCAGTACATTAAGTGAAATGTAGGTTGTGTATATTTATTTCATGTGTCGCTGCTTTGGGAAAGCTTTTACGAGCCAAGGAGGAGATCTCTATGGGGAAGTCTGAAGCAGTGTTTTGCATCGTTATGCAGCTTGAGCATTTGTTGTGTGTGTGTGTGTGTGTGTGTGTGTGTGTGTGTGTGTGTGTGTGTGTGTGTGTGTGTGTGCGTGTGCGTGTGCGTGTGTGTGTGTGTGTGTGTGTGTGTGTGTGTGTGTGTGTGTGTGTGTGTGTGTGTGTGTGTGTGAGTTCTGGAAATCCTTACTTAATGGGGACATCACTCTGTTTACAGACTCACCTTTAGGGGACCTCTGACAGTATGGGGACAAAAAAAACAGGTCCCCAAAAGGGAAACTTTTTTCATATGAAAGTCAGAACCATTCTGAAGATGCCTAAGAGATTTTTAAGCTTTGGCCCATAAAACATGTTTACTGGTTAGTTTGAATGTGAGACATTTGCATGACCCTCCACAACCTGTATAAAGGGTGGTCCCCACAAGTGATGATCAAAAACTTGGTGCCCATTCCAAATGATAACACGTGTGTGTGTGTGTGTGTTTGTTTGTGTCTGTGTGTGTGTGTCTGTGTGTCTATATATATGTATATATATATATATATATATATATATATATACACAAACACACATGGGGTACAGTATGTGTGTGTGTGTGTGTGTGTGTGTGTGTGTGTGTGTGTGTGTGTGTGTGTGTGTGTGTGTGTGTGTGAATGCTGACTGTGCATGAACTATTTCTGTTCAAAATTGTTAGAAATGTCACATGTTTTGTTGTCACATGTTATGTTGTGATCCGGTTCCCGGATCACATCTTTAGTCTGTTTTTGAGTCCTTTTTGGTGTTTTGATTATTTTTGGACTCTTCCGATCCCTTAGTTTGTGTGTGCACTTCCTGTTTGGGTTTCCATGGTTACTTGATGTGTTCACCTGTTTCCTTACGCACACCTGTTGGCAATTGTTTGCTTTAGTATCTATACCTGCCTGCTACCTCAGTTCATTCTTGGTTCGTCACTTGCTGTATGCAACACGCACGTTTGATTTTCTCTAAGTCCTTGTCGTTTGCTAAGTTACGTCTTAGCTTCTGTGCGCTCGGCACGCGCTTCTGTGGACACTTTAAACTCGATGCTAGTTTAGCATTAGCTTCTCGTGCGCGCCGGCACGCCTTTACTTTGCTGTTTTGTAAAAGTGTTCTTTTATCATTTTGTATATTAAAATCAGCTCTTACCTGCTAATCCTGCTTGTCTTTGGTCCTCGTGCATCCGGGGGTGACACAACACGTGCACACGATGCGTTCCAAACGTGACATGTTAAATGTTTGAATATTAACTGTAAGTTTACTGTACTGTGCCAACTGCACTACTATATGAGTACATACTTTCTATTGTTTCATTGAAAATAAAACACCAAAGCCCATTTGGCTGTCATGATTTTTTTTTCATGCTTAAAATAAGAAAGTATTACTTTAAAAAAGTAGTTTTATACTTGTGAGTGTTGATGACACAGCTTTGCAACACTTGATATTCTAGTTTCAAGCATGTTTTACTCAATATAGGTCATACAATCTCAGCAACAAGTTGTAATATCTTACTGAGATCATTTAGAACCAAAACAAGTGAAATCTGCTCAGCAAGAAGAATTATCTTATCAAACAGAAATAAGCAAATATCACCTTATTTGAGATATTTAATCTTACCTAGATTTCAGTTTTTGCAGTGTATAGATCAGGAACAAGGCGACTGATCTCATTGAATTGACATATGAATTGATTAACATGGACCCCGACTTAAACAAGTTAAAAAACGTATTCGGGTGTTACTATTTAGTGGTCAATTGTACAGAATATGTACTGTACTGTGCAATCTACTAATAAAAGTGTCAATCAATCAAAAAACAACATTAAAAAGCTACAGACATTTGTCATTCTTGGACTCTGACACGTTTTAGGTATCCATCCATCCATCTTCTTCCGCTTATCCGAGGTTGGGTCGCGGGGGCAACAGCCTAAGCAGGGAAACCCAGACTTCCCTTTCCCCAGCCACTTCGTCTAGCTCTTCCCGGGGGATCCCGAGGCGTTCCCAGGCCAGCCGGGAGACATAGTCTTCCCAACGTGTCCTGGGTCTTCCCTGTGGCCTCCTACCGGTTGGACGTGCCCTAAACACCTCCCTAGGGAGGCGTTCGGGTGGCATCCTGACCAGATGCCCGAACCACCTCATCTGGCTCCTCTCGATGTGGAGGAGCAGCGGCTCTACTTTGAGCTCCTCCCGGATGGCAGAGCTTCTAACCCTATCTCTAAGGGAGAGCCCCGCCACACGGCGGAGGAAACTCATTTTGGCCGCTTGTACCCGTGATCTTATCCTTTCGGTCATGACCCAAAGCTCATGACCATAGGTGAGGATGGGAACGTAGATCGACCGGTAAATTGAGAACTTTGCCTTCCGGCTCAGCTCCTTCTTCACCACAACGGATCGGTACAACGTCCACATTACTGAAGACGCCGCACCGATCCTCCTGTCGTTCTCACGATCCACTCTTCCCCCACTTGTGAACAAGACTCCTAGGTACTTGAACTCCTCCACTTGGGGCAGGGGCTCCTCCCCAACCCGGAGATGGCACTCCACCCTTTTGCGGGCGAGAACCATGGACTCGGACTTGGAGGTGCTGATTCTTATTCCGGTCGCTTCACACTCGGCTGCAAACCGATCCAGTGAGAGCGGAAAATCCCGGTCAGATGAAGCCATTAGGACCACATCATCTGCAAAAAGCAGAGACCTAATCCTGCGGTCACCAAACCGGAACCCCTCAACGCCTTGACTGCGCCTAGAAATTCTGTCCATAAAAGTTATGGACAGAATCGGTGACGAAGGACAGCCTTGGCGGAGTCCAACTCTCACTGGAAATGTGTTCGACTTACTGCCGGCAATGCGGACCAAGCTCTGACACTGATCGTACAGGGAGCGGACCGCCACAATAACACAGTCCGATACCCCATACTCTCTGAGCACTCCCCACAGGACTTCCCGAGGGACACGGTCGAATGCCTTCTCCAAGTCCACAAAGCACATGTAGACTGGTTGGGCAAACTCCCATGCACCCTCAAGAACCCTGCCGAGAGTATAGAGCTGGTCCACAGTTCCACGACCAGGACGAAAACCACACTGTTCCTCCTGAATCCGAGGTTCGACTATCCGGGGTAGCCTCCTCTCCAGTACACCTGAATAAACCTTATCGGGAAGGCTGAGGAGTGTGATCCCACGATAATTGGAACACACCCTCCGGTCCCCCTTCTTAAAGAGAGGAACCACCACCCCGGTCTGCCAATCCAGAGGTACCGCCCCCGATGTCCACGCGATGCTGCAGAGTCTTGTCAACCAAGACAGCCCCACAGCATCCAGAGCCTTAAGGAACTCCGGGCGGATCTCTTCCACCCCCTGGCCTTGCCAAAGAGGAGCTTTTTAACTACCTCAGCGACCTCAGCCCCAGAAATAGGAGAGTCCACCACAGATTCCCAGGCACTGATTCCTCATAGGAAGACGTGTTGGTGGGATTGAGGAGGTCTTCGAAGTATTCCTTCCACCTATCCACAACATCCGCAGTTGAGGTCAGCAGAACACCATCCGCACCATACACGATGTTGATAGTGCACTGCTTCCCCTTCCTGAGGCGGCGGACGGTGGTCCAGAATCGCTTCGAAGCCGTACGGAAGTCGTTTTCCATGGCTTCCCCGAACTCCTCCCATGTCCGAGTTTTTGCCTCAGCGACCGCTGAAGCCGCACACCGCTTGGCCTGTCGGTACCTGTCCACTGCCTCCGGAGTCCTATGAGCCAAAAGGACCCGATAGGACTCCTTCTTCAGCTGGACGGCATCCCTCACCGCTGGTGTCCACCAAGGGGTTTTAGGATTGCCTTCCCGACAGGCACCAACTACCTTGCGGCCACAGCTCCGATCAGCCGCTTCGACAATAGAGGTGCGTAACATGGTCCACTCGGACTCAATGTCCAGCACCTCCCTCGTGACATGTTCGAAGTTCTTCCGGAGGTGGGAATTGAAACTTTCTCTGACAGGAGACTCTGCCAGATGTTCCCAGCAGACCCTCACAATGCGTTTGGGCCTGCCAGGTCGGTCCGGCATCCTCCCCCACCATCGCAGCCAACTCACCACCAGGTGGTGATCGGTAGAAAGCTCCGCCCCTCTCTTCACTCAAGTGTCCAAAACATAAGGCCGCAAATCCGATGACACAACTACAAAGTTGATCATGGAACTGCGGCTTAGGGTGTCCTGGTGCCAAGTGCACATATGGACACCCTTATGTTTGGTGTTTGTAATGGACAAATTGTGACGAGCACAAAAGTCCAATAACAAAACGCCACTCTGGTTCAGATCTGGGCGGCCATTCTTCCCAATCACGCCTCTCCAGGTTTCACTGTCGTTGCCAACATGAGCGTTGCAGTCCCCCAGTAGGACAAGGGAATCACCCGGGGGAGCACTTTCCAGTACTCCCTCGAGTGTACCCAAAAAGGGTGGGTACTCTGAACTGCCGTTTGGTGCGTAAGCACAAACAACAGTCAGGACCCGTCCCCCCACCCGAAGGCGGAGGGAGGCTACCCTTTCGTCCACTGGGTTGAACTCCAACGTGCAGGCTTTAAGCCGGGGGGCAACGAGAATTGCCACCCCAGCCCGTCGCCTCTCACTGCCGGCAACGCCAGAGTGGAAGAGGGTCCAGTCCCTCTCGAGAGAAGTGGTTCCAGAGCCCTTGCCGTGCGTCGAAGTGAGTCCGACTATATCCAGCCGGAACTTCTCCACTTCGCGCACTAGCTCAGGCTCTTTCCCCCCCAGTGAGGTAACGTTCCACGTCCCAAGACCTAGCTTCTGTAGCCGAGGATCGGACCGCCAAGTGCCCTGCCTTCGGCTGCCGCCCAGCTCACAATGCACCCGACCTCTATGGCCCCTGCCATGGGTGGTGAGCCCATTGGAGGGGTGACCCACGTTGCCTCTTCGGGCTGTGCCCGGCCGGGCCCCATGGGAACAGGCCCGGCCACCAGGCGCTCGCCATCGTGCCCCACCTCCGGGCCTGGCTCCAGAGGGGGGCCCCGGTGACCCGCGTCCGGGCGAGGGAAATCTGGGTCCATGTTTTATCTTCTTCATAGAGGTGTTCGAGCTGCTCTTTGTCTGATCCCTCACCTAAAACCTGTTTGCCTTGGGAGACCCTACCAGGGGGCATAAATACCCCGGACAACATAGCTCCTAAGATCATTGGGACACGCAAACTCCTCTACCATGATAAGGTGGCAGCTCAGAGAGGAGCACGTTTTAGGTATTTTTTTGCCAAAACGTAATAGCTACTGACAATTTGTGGCAGGGCACAGAACAGGAGAGAGTCTAAATCTCTATCAAGTGGAGGAAATGGTGGTGGATTTGTCACATTCTAAGGAAACCAAGGTTAAACAGCATGCGGAAGGCCCTAGAGTCAAACCATCAGGGGAAAAGGAAACAGAGGACTGTCAAAGAAAGTGTGGATGAGAACTGTCAACCGAAGAACATCGGAAGATTGGCAGGATGTGGGCAACAATCAAGCAGGCATCACAAAACCAAGGTCATTGGAGAAACTTTGTCGAGGCCCTTTTATTCCAGTTTTGAAAAGGATTAAGGATTAAGTGAAAACACCTTCTGATTTTTATCTGCCCAAAACTTCCGCTCTTACAAGCTGCCATTATCTTACAGCTAGAGTTAAAGTTTGTCACACACACACTAAATGTGGTGAAATTTGTCCTCTACATTTGACTCATCCCCTTGTTCACTCAGTGGGAGGTGAGGGGAGCAGTGGGCAGCAGCAGTGCCACGCCCGGGAATAATTTTTGGGGTGATTTAACCCCAAATTCCAACCCTTTGATGCTGAGTGCCAAGCAGGGAGGTAATTACTTCCATTTTATAGTCTTTGGTATGACTAATATATATCACAACCTACTGATCTCTAACCCAGGGAGTCACCAACCTTTTTGAAACCAAGAGCTACTTCTTGGGTACTGATTAATGCGAAGAGCTACCAGTTTGATACACACCTAAATAAATTGCCAGAAATAACCAATTTTCTCAATTTACCTTTAATAAATAAATATATATATATGTATATATATAAAAAAATGGGTATTTCTGTCTGTCATTCCGTTGTACATTTTTTTTCCTTTTACAAAACATTTTTTGTAGAGAATAAATGAGTAATAAACACTTAATTGAACAGTTTAAAAGAGGAGAAAACACGAAAAAAATTTAAATTTTATTTTGAAACACAGTTTATCTTCAATTTCGACTCTTTAAAATTCCAAATTCAACCGAAAAAAAAGAAGAGAAAAACTAACTAAAAAAATGTAAAAAAAAGAATTTATGGAACAACATTAGTAATTTTTCCAGATTAAGATTAATTTTCGAATTTTGATGACATCTTTCAAATAGGTTAAAATCCAATCTGCACTTTGTTAGGATATATAACAAATTGGACCTAACTATATTTCTGACACAGACTAATCATTATTTCTTCTAGATTTTCCACAATAAACATTTTTAAAGAAATGTAAAAGACTTTGAAAAAACGTTTTGATTTAATTCTACAGATTTTCTAGATTTGCCAGAATAATTATTTTTTAATTTTAATCATAAATTTGAAGAAATATTTCACCAATATTCTTCTTCGAAAAAACAGAAGCTAAAATGAAGAAATTAAATTAA
Source organism: Nerophis ophidion (assembly GCF_033978795.1). Taxonomy (NCBI): domain Eukaryota; kingdom Metazoa; phylum Chordata; class Actinopteri; order Syngnathiformes; family Syngnathidae; genus Nerophis; species Nerophis ophidion. The sequence continues at coordinate 39,467,205 of NC_084625.1, forward strand.
ATTGTACTTATTATTCTTCACAATTTTTTTTTAAATTTGAACAATGATTTAAATTGTCAGGAAAGAAGAGGAAGGATTTTAAATAGTAAAAAGGTATATGTGTTTAAAAATCCTAAAATCGTTTTTAAGGTTGTATTTTTTCTCTAAAATTGTCTTTCTGAAAGTTGTAAGAAGCAAAGTAAAAAAATAAATGAATTTATTTAAACAAGTGAAGACCAAGTCTTTAAAATATTTTCTTGGATTTTCATTTTCTATTTGAGTTTTGTCTCTCTTAGAATTAAAAATGTCGAGCAAAGCGAGACTAGCTTGCTAGTAAATAAATACAATTTAAAAAATAGAGGCAGCTCACTGGTAAGTGCTGCTGTTTGAGCTATTTTTAGAACAGGCCAGCATGCTACTCATCTGGTCCTTACGGGCGACCTGGTGCCCGCGGGCACCGCGTTGGTGACCCCTGCTCTAACCACTAGGCCACTGAGTCGGTAGACATAGATTAAAACAAATCATCTATTTCTTTTCAACAGCGGTTAAGTTTCTACACCTTCCGTCTGCTAAGACTTACTCCTCCACCCACTCTGATAGTGGGAGACAGCATAACTACAGTCGGATATCTGCTTTCTTAAATGCCATTACTCGCTGTTTTGAAGTCTTTTTCAGTCTGTTGGATTAGGTCAAAGATGTACAATATTACATGTCATTACATTACTTTATACAACTGCTGTCGTTGTCTGTACTACATTCTTTTGTATTGTTTTCCATACAATATGTATTGCCCTAAAGCAGGGGTGTCAAACTCGTTTTAGATTGGGGGCCACATGGAGAAAAATCTACTTCCAAGTGGGCCGACCTAGTAAAATAACGGTACAATAACTTCAAAATAAAGATAAATTCAAATTGTTTTCTTTGTTTAAAAACATTACAGCACGGTGGGACCGGGGTTAGTGCTTGTGCCTCACAATACGAAGATCCTGAGTAGTCCTGGGTTCGATCCGACGCCCGGGTACTCCGGCTTCCTCCCACTTCCAAAGACATGCACCTGGGGATAGGTTGATTGGCAACACTAAATTGGCCCTAGTGTGTGAATGTGAGTGTGAATGTTATCTGTCTATCTGTGTTGGCCCTGTGATGAGGTGGCGACTTGTCCAGGGTGTACCCCGCTTTCCGCCTGAATGCAGCTAAAATAGGTTCCAGCACTCCCCGCGACCACAAAAGGGACAAATGGTAGAAAATGGATGGATGGATGGAAATTATGTGATAATTAACCCATTGGTGTTAATTTTTAATTTATCAAGAAATATACATATATGTATGTATATATATTAGGGATGTCCGATAATATATTAGACTGCTTTAAAAAATGTAATATCAGAAATAATCGGTATCGGTTTCAAAAAGTAAAATTCATGACTTTGGAAAACGGCGCTGTGTACACGGACATAGGGGGAGATACAGAGCGCCAATAAACCTTAAAGGCGTGCTGGCCCGATCACATAATATATGTGTCTTTTCACATTCACAAGTGAATGGAAATCATACTTGTTCAACAGCCATACATGTCGCACTGAGGGTGGCTGTATAAACAATTTTAACACTGTTACAAATATGCGCCACACTGTGAACCCACATCAAACAAGAATGACAAACACATTTCGGGAGAACATCTGCACCGTAACACAACATAAACACAACAGAACAAATACCCAGAAGCCCTTGCAGAACTAACTCTTCCGGGACGCTACAATATACACCCCCCGCTACCCCCCACCTCAACCTCCTCATACTCTCTCAGGGAGAACATGTCCCAAATTCCAAGCTGCTGTTTTGAGGCATGTTAAAAAAAAAAAATGCACTTTGTGACTTCAATAATAAATATGGCAGTGCCATGTTGGCATTTTTTTTCCATAACTTGAAGTTGATTTATTTTGGAAAACCTTGTTACATTGTTTCATGCATCCAGCAGGGCATCACAACAAAATTAGGCATAATAATGTGTTAATTCCACGACTATATATATTGGCTTCGGTTGATATCGGTATCGGTAAATAAGAATTGGACAATATCGAATATTGTCCAATTATATATATATATATATATATATATATATATATATATATATATATATATATATATATATATATATATATATATATATATATATCTATATATATAGATATATATATATATCAATGTTTACTTATATAGCCCTAAATCACTAGTGTCTCAAAGGGCTGCACAAACCACAATACAAACCACTACGACATCCTCGGTAGGCCCACATACGGGCAAGGAAAACTCACACCCAGTGGGACGTCACGAGAGTCCAGTCCAAAGCGGATCCAACACAGCAGCGAGAGTCCCGTTCACAGCGGAGCCAGCAGGAAACCATCCCAAGCGGAGGCGGATCAGCAGCGCAGAGATGTCCCCAGCCGATACACAGGCAAGCAGTACATGGCCACCGGATCGGACCGGACCCCCTCCACAAGGGAGAGTGGGACATAGGAGAAAAAGAAAAGAAACGGCAGATGAACTGGTCTAAAAAGGGAGTCTATTTAAAGGCTCGAGTATACAAATGTATATATATATACATATATATATATATATATATATATATATATATATATCCAATTACAGTATGTTATCTTTGTAGTTTGATCATTTTCTTCGACTAATGTAACAACGTCATGTGGTTTATATTGTACATATGCAGCATCATCTACAAAGATACAAATAATTGCTATTGCGACGTCCAGTGGACACATTTAGAACAGCGGTTTCTGTCATTCAAAAATTTCAGGTTAATTTTTTCTACTTGGCAAACTGATCCCGCTGCTCGGATAAAAATGTGATCGCGGGCCTGACACGGCCCTCGGGCCTTACGTTTGACACTCCTGCCTTAAAGTTTGTTGTCTTTTTAATAGGCATGTTTTATGTTAAAATTGGGCTAGTTTTTGTGGCGCGGGGGGAGAAAAGCATACATTTAATTCATTTTAATGAATTAAACTAATAACGAGGTATTGTTGTGTAATGACCTGTGGTCTGGAGTATGTCGTTTGTTATTTTCTATTAGTTTTGGACTCTTTTAGTTCCTGTTTACGCTCCCTTGTTTAGTTACCATGACGACCCATTAGTTTCACCTGCCTCATGTAAAAAACGCACCTGCTCTAATCAAGAGACTTTTACTCAAGCCTGTTTTGCCAGTTCGTCGTCCTGGCGACATTGCTCCTTTCATGCAGAGTTCACGCTACTCTGTACTTGTTCTGTTCATGCTGCTCGTTTTCATGCTACAGTAAGTTGTGTTTGTTCCAAGCCATAGTTTATGTTGTTTGTTTCATGCCACAGTTTTGTGATTTTTCCACGCCGTGGTTTATGTTTGTTCCTATTTTGATAGTGAAGAATTAAAAATGTTCCTACCTTCACGTCTGGTCCAGAGTTGTCCGTTTGCATCCCGGAAGAACAAACCCCGCAGCAAGCTACGACCCCTCCGTCATGACATGCTGTATACAATAATCACATTATGATAATAATGATCATGATAATTGTCATTGTTTTTATGATGTACTATTACTTCTACTAGTACGGTTTACTCCTGCTAGCGATGGAAAGTGTACAATGTTAACATGCAAACGTTAGAAAGTGAAACTGCTACGGAACGCATCCCGTTTAGGCAGCAACTCTGTGCACTATCAATTACCTGTGTCGTCTGCTGGTTGCTGCCCAGTATTAAATTTAATTCCTCCTGCATAAATGATACAACCATTCCTTTGCAATATTCCATCTTGATCTATGAGCTGATTCCCAGCTATTAACGGGGAACATTATCACTATTTAAGAAGGGTTAAAACCAATAAAAATCAGTTCCCAGTGGCTTATTTTATTTTTCCAAGTTTTTTTCTAAATTTTACTCATCATGGAATATCCCGAAAAAAGGCTTTAATGTGCCTGATTTTCGCTATCTTTAAATCCATCGTCCATTTTCCTGTGACGTCATTTAGTGATGCCAACATGGCGGATAGCACAGCAAGATATAGCGACATTAGTTCGGATTCAGACTCGGATTTCAGCGGCTTAAGCGATTCAACAGATTACGCATGTATTGATACGGATGGTTGGAGTATGGAGGCAGATAGCGAAAACGAAATTGAAGAAGAAACTGAAGCTATTGAGCGAATAGCTATTGAAGCTATTCGGCGATCACCTTCTAACCAACGATTGAGTGTCGCAGGGTATCCATACATCTCTGTGCCATGTCTGTCGTAGCATCGCCGGTAAAATGTGCAGGAGCAACTTAAATCCGTCGATTGGTAAGTGTTTGTTTGGCATTAAATGTGGGTGGAGGGAAAGGCTGTATGCAAATATAGCTACAAATGAGGCATAACAATGCAATATGTATATACATCTAGCCTAAATAGCTTGTCGTGCTAATCGATGCACACTCCACGAAAGTCAACTTGAATCCGTCACTGATGGTGTTGTTACACCCTCCGACAACACACCGACGAGGCATAATGTCTCCAAGGTACGGAAAACAGTCGAAAAAATGGAAAATAACAGAGCTGATTTGACTCGATGTTTGTAATGTGTTTGAGAAAATGACGGATTGACTACCTAAGTGATGTCACGTTGTGACGTCATCGCTTTGAAAGCAAATAATAGTAAGGCGTTTAATTTGCCAAAATTCACCCATTTAGAGTTCGGAAATTGGTTAAAAAAATATATGGTCCTTTTTCTGCAACATCAAGGTATATATTGACGCTTACATAGGTCTGGTGATAATGTTCCCCTTTAAGTGGATGATATAATGGCGTCACTCCCCCAGCATGCACTTCTCTTGCTGTTTATGATTCAAACATGTATTTTTTAGCAGTGCCGCATGTTTGGTTTTTCTTTTTCAATTTTAATTATTTCCTTTAAAGAAAGCCTCATCGGTCTGACTCCACTCTAATGTGTCACTGGCCTTGTTATGATGAGATATTCACCTCTGGCAAAGTCTGAAGCCAGCACTATGTTTGTGAACTAGGGCAGAAATTAGTGAAAATGAGGTTTTTTTCATCCCCACAATGAAGGGGTGCTCTCAGTCTACCTGGAGGAAAATAACTTCATTTATTCTCTTTATGATTTCTAAGACTGAAGATTGCGAGTTCCAGTTATTCCTTGATGCATTAATATGTCTTTGTCTGGAATAAATAAAGTGGTCTTGCTATAATGGGCTTTGTATTACAAGCTTGTACTCTTGTCCTCCTTTAACGAGCACATTTGTTCTCGCTGGGTATGTCACTGTGCCATCACAGAATGGGTCTGATCTGCTGAAGGTTAGTGTGCATTAAAACACGTGCAAACTTGATGAGCGACTAAACTCGTGCACAGAGGATTGTGTCTGTTATAGTAAGCGTGTTTGTCTTCATGCATGTACAGAAGAGCAGCTTCAGAAGGGGATACGAATGTGGTCATTTCACAAACACCAAACTGTTTTGGGTCTATATTTAGCATGTTTTGAATTCACAAGCAAACTGGCACAGTTACGGACAAATGGCTGTGCCTTGGTCGGAAGGAGACGATGGAGGGAGAGAGAATTTTCCGTCTAAAATCGCCATGTTTCTGTCAGAACTAAAACAAATATTGACTTGGGCTGTGGGCCAAAAGCTGACTTCATGTAAAGTCAATCAATCAATCAATGTTTACTTATATAGCCCTAAATCACTAGTGTCTCAAAGGGCTGCACAAACCACAACACAAACCACTACGACATCCTCGGTAGGCCCACATAAGGGCAAGGTAACACAGATATCTATGTATGTGTGTGTGTGTGTGTGTGTGTGTGTGTGTATGTATGTATTGGCCTGGGGTGCGACATATACCCCGGAGCGAATTATGTGTGAAATTATTAACACATTACCATGAAATATTAAATAATATTATTTATCTCATTCGCGGAAGAGACGAAGAAAATGTCAGCACTCGTCACACACACGTCAACCGATAAGAATTCGGCGGGGGAGGGTCATGGCAGAAGTGCATTGTGGGTCATGGGATGCTAACTGCTATATGTTATATGCTACTGCCGTAGCTATTAAAATGGATAATTTCAACGTTGGCGGTAACTTATAAATTCTGAGAAGGGCTAGACGTATAAGATTTCATCAGATTTAGCGATTAGGAGTGAAAGATTGTTTGGTAAACGTATAGCATGTTCTATATGTTATAGTTATTTGAATGACTTTTACCATAATATGTTGCCACCCGAACGCCTCCCTACGGAGGTGTTTAGGGCACGTCCAACCGGTAGGAGGCCACGGGGAAGACCCAGGACACGTTGGGAAGACTTTGTCTCCCGGCTGGCCTGGGAACGCCTCGGGATCCCCCGGGAAGAGCTAGACGAAGTGGCTGGGGAGAGGGAAGTCTGGGTTTCCCTGCTTAGGCTGTTGCCCCCGCGACCCGACCTCGGATAAGCGGAAGATGATGGATGGATGGATGGATGGATGTTGTGTGGCACCTGTTTGGAGTCTTGTCTGTTAAATTGCCTGGAATGGAGTCAAGGAAGATGTGACGCACTCAACCTGCAGGACTGTAATTTAGCTGCCTGCTCGCTGGCTTTGCTTCAATACCTCAAACTGATGGAGTGTTTCCCTCATGTGAGTTCAATGACTCAATAAGGAGAGGAGCATCTTGTAAGTGTCTTGCACCGAGACATCTTATCCCAATATGAACACTATTGACAGCAGACACGTGAAAACTGACAGAAACATAGTATAATGCAAGAATGCATGTAAATAACTTATTGATAAACTAATGTGATAAAATAAAATAGATGGCAGCTAGTCTGGCTGTGAGATATTACCGTGCGTTGTGTAGTTTTAATCCCCAGACTCCTTAAGAGCTGCGATGGACAATGAGTTGACAATCTAGGAGTTTAATATATACAATTGTGTGTACTATTAGTGTTTTGGGTAATCCAATGAGACTAAAATATCATTCTTCAACCTGTGTTTTTTTGTTATGTTGTTGAACATGCATCAAACAAATGTAATCTATGCCATCTTTTCTACTGTATAGACGCACGATCGAGACAACAGATCCTATTTTTTTAGCACATTTTTGGCTTGACAAGACTTTGCAGCATCGCGTGGACATCGGGGGCGGTACCTCTGGATTGGCAGACCGGGGTGGTGGTTCCTCTCTTTAAGAAGGGGGACCAGAGGGTGTGTTCCAACTATCGTGGGATCACACTCCTCAGCCTTCCCGGTAAGGTTTATTCAGGTGTACTGGAGAGGAGGCTACGTCGGATAGTCGAACCTCGGATTCAGGAGGAACAGTGTGGTTTTCGTCCTGGTCGTGGAACTGTGGACCAGCTCTATACTCTCGGCAGGGTTCTTGAGGGTACATGGGAGTTTGCCCAACCAGTCTACATGTGCTTTGTGGACTTGGAGAAGGCATTCGACCGTGTCCCTCGGGAAGTCCTGTGGGGAGTGCTCAGAGAGTATGGGGTATCGGTCTCCCGGCTGGCCTGGGAACGCCTCGGGATCCCCCGGGAAGAGTTGGACGAAGTGGCTGGGGAGAGGGAAGTCTGGGTTTCCCTGCTTAGGCTGTTGCCCCCGCGACCCGACCTCGGATAAGCGGAAGATGATGGATGGATGGATTTTTGGCTAACACTTGCAGTACATAACTGGGATGGCGTGCTGAAATGATCGAGATCCAAGAAAATGCATATTGCAAGAAGTTTTTTTCATTTAGAGGTGTACATTAATGATTACCTGACTATGGCACAGTCACATGACGCAAAAAAACAACAACGTATGAATGTAATTTCAAATCATGTTAATCGAGAACATTGATTTGAGATATTTGAGATATGAGGGACGGCGTAGTGAAGTTGGTAGAGTGGCCTTGAACAACCCGTAGTGTACGTGAAGTGCTCGACAAGATAGTTAAGGATGTGATATCCTAATTTTCTATAGGCATCTAGCAGTACTGCATACAAATCATGTACTTCTAGCAGTACTACATGTAAATAATGTATACTTTGACATAAATGGTCAAGACTTGTGCATAGACCTTACGCTATCTTCGGCTCTTAAGTTCCATAAGTCAGTACAATTGTGTTCACTTTGTGTATATAAGTAGTTACTACTTACGTATAAATTACTACACGGTCGAGCTCCGGCCTATCTTGCCGATTGTAATGTACCATATGTCCCAGCAAGAAATCTGCCTTCAAAGGACTCCGGCTTATTAGTGATTCCCAAAGCCCAAAAAATGTCTGTGGGCTATAGAGTGTTTTCCGTTCGGGCTCCAGTACTCTGGAATGCCCTCCCGGTAACAGTTCGAGATGCTACCTCAGTAGAAGCATTTAAAGGCCTACTGAAAGCCACTACTACCGACCACAAAGTCTGATAGTTTATATATCAATGATGAAATATTAACATTGCAACACATGCCAATACGGCCTTTTTAGTTTACTAAATTGCAAGTTTAAATTTCCCGGTTTTTTTTTCTTGAAAACGTCGCATAATGATGACGTGTACGCGTGACATCACGGACTGTTAGGTAATATGAGCGCTGCACACACACACAGCCAAAAGTCGTCTGCTTTAACCGCATAATTAGACAGTATTTTGGAGATCTGCATTGCTGAATCTTTTGCAATTTGTTCAATTAATATTGGAGAAAAAGTAGAAAGACGGAGTTGGGAAGCTTTAGCCTTTAGCCACACAAACACACGGTGATTCCTTGTTTAAAATTCCCGGAGGTGAAACTTTACCATGGATCACAGCGAACATGGATCCCGACGGAATGTCAACCAGCAGGTTTCGGTGAGAAAATTGTGGTAAAAAGTCGGCACTTACCGGAGATCAGCTGAGCTTGACTCGTCCATAAAGCTGCCGTCGACTTCCCTGAGACATTGGCGTCAAGACACCCTTGGACACACCCCTCCGACTATCAGGTACTCACTTAATCACTAGCAACACAATAGAAAGATAAGGGATTTCCCGGAATTATCCTAGTAAAGGTGTCTAAAAACATCCGAATCCGTCCCAATGCAATCGAGTTTTTTTTTTTTTTTCTACTCCGTCGCTATCAATATCCTCAAACACAAATCTTTCATCCTCGCTCAAATTAATGGGGAAATTGTCGTTTTCTCGGTCCGAATAGCTCTTTTTGTTGGAGGCTCCAATTAAAAACAATGTGAATATGTGAGGACGTCTGCGACTTTTGGTAAAGGCACGGCTTTTCTGTTAGCGACCAAAAGTTGCGAACTTTATCGTGGATGTTCTCTACTAAATACTTTCATCAAAAATATGGCAATATCACGAAATGATCAAGTATGACACATACAATGCTATCCCCATTTAAATAAGAAAATCTCATTTCAGTAGGCCTTTAAGTTCCATAACTCAGCACAATTGTGTTCACTTTGTGTATATAAGTAGTACTCTGTGACTTTTGTCCCTATTTTTTGTCTGCTCATCTATGACCCTGAGCTCCTTTCATAAAGTTGCTTGGCACAGTTCGTCAATATTGTCGTTGGTCCAATCAATTTGTCTTCTGTCCGTACTATCATACTTTCAGGATATCATGTGCAAATGTGTTAAACAGTGTCGGAAACATCATTGCAAATATCATTTGAGCTCAAAAAGCATCAGCTATACCTAATGTATTTGTCCTTTCCGCCTTACCCAAACAGCATTAAGCAGATATTGATTTTGCCATTTGTAACGCTCTATATAGCGTTAGTCGTTCTAAAGCAAAGTCAGGCTTTGTCTGTGGAAGAACATCACAAGTCTATATTTGTCCCATTGGGACAATCAGGATTGATCTGAGATGAAATGGAAAATGTTTCGTCATTAGCGTGAGACTTAGGCCTTGTTCAAACTGCAGGTCGGATTTTTATTTTTTTGCCCACAGGTGACCTGTATCGGATTTTTTTAATGTTAACGTGGACAGTGCAAATCCGATTTGATCAAAATCCGACCCATGCCTCTTTCATATGTGGATATAATACAGATATATACCCGATGCGACTGTAGTTTGAACGATTGGGTTGCGTTCATCCGACCAGTACATCAACAAAAAGCGATAAAATTATACATTTTTACCAATACAGACAGGTGCAAAATAAAAAAGTTGACGAATGAGCGGAAAACATTCTTACTTCCTAAACGTCTACATGCAATATTTCGGTTCGGAAAATGTTGACTTTAAATGACACACAATCCTGTCCATGTCCGCATGAGGGTCGGCTTGCATTCACATTAGACCTCACATTTTTTTGTGACCTGAACAACTACATAAATATTTTTCTTAAATGAAAACCTTTGAATTGGACATTGTACCCTGCAGAGGCTATTTTTACACTGATGATGCCCAAAATCATATTTTTTATTTTTTATTTTTCATTTTTGATGTCCCGGCTGAAAGGAAGCTAGCAGCTAACTGTGCATGTTAAAGTTAAATTTAAAGTCAAAGTACCAATGATTGTCACACACACACTAAGTGTGTCGAAATAAACCTCTGTATTTGACCCATCACCCTTGATCACCCCCTGGGAGGTGAGGGGAGCAGTGAGCAGCAGTGGTGGCCACGCCTGGTAATCATTTTTGGTGATTTAACCCCCAATTCCAACCCTTGATGCTGAGTGCCAAGCAGGGAGGTAATGGGTCCCATTTTTATAGTCTTTGGTATGACTCGGCCGGGGTTTAAACTCACAACCTACCGATCTCAGGGCGGACACCTTAATGTTCATAAAGCTCTATGTAATAAGATAATAAGGAACTAGTTTAAATATTGTCTTGATTTTGTTAAACTTTCAATAGCACTCACCAGAAATATATCAAAGGGGAAGTGCACTTTTTGGGGAATTTTGCCGATCGTTCACAATCATTATGAGGGACAAAAAGACAAAAGTTTTTTTTTTTTTTTTTTTTGGTTTTCTACCGTGTAAAAATAAGCTCTTTCTAGGCAGCTAGCAATGCAAATAATGGGAGCAATCAATGCTACTTCTAAATCTCTTTAAAATGACAGAGAAAGGACAGGACGACCGGGTGTGAACAGTCTAAGTTAGACCAAGATGCAAATTACTCAAAAAGATTAAAAGGTGAAAAAATAATTTTATTTTTTCTGACTTTGCACTGTAAAAAAGTCAGTTGAATTCCTGTAAAAAAAAAAAAATACGGACAGATTGATTGATTCAGTACCATTTTTTTATCAATCAGTCAATAAATCAATGTTTATTTATATAGCCCTAAATCACAAGTGTATCAAAGGGCTGCACAAACCACTACGGCATCCTCGGAAGAACCCACATAAGGGCAAAGAAAACACACCCAGTGGGACGTCGGTGACAATGATGACTATGAGAACCTTGGAGAGGACCTCAAATGTGGACAACCCCCCGCCCAGGGGACCGACAGCAATGGATGTCGAGCGGGTCTAACATGATACTGTGAAAGTTCAATCCATAGTGGATCCAACACAGCCGCGAGAGTTCAGTTTTTTTTTTTCTTCTTTGTCATGAAAAAGGGACGTTTTTGTCATGAAAAAGGGAGTTTTTTGTGGTTGGTGCACTATTTGTAAGTGTATATTGTGTTTTTTATGTTGATTTAATTAAAAAAAAAAAAAAAAAAAAAACTTTTTTTTTTTTTAATAAAAAAATCTTCTGCGGCCCGGTACCAATCGGACAGGAATTGAGATTGTGCATGTTTTATTGTGACAGTAGTTAGGTTGCTGCTTAGTGATTATGATGAAGTTGACTGTAGTTGTTGTGTGTGTGTGCGTGTGTGTGTGTAATAAAAAAGCGATGACATCAGAATTATAAAATGCTATGTTAAGATAAGTCTCGCTTTTAGTGGCTTTTGACCCACTTGAAATGATGTTAAAGCATTTTGAATGGAGTTAAAAATGCTGACACGATAGCATTTCTCCTCCAATTGCTTGTTTATCCCCTGGAACGACCTCACCCTGCCACGACTTGTCAACAAAAAAAAGTGGTCTAAGCGGTTTCGTGCACTGTGGTGGGAAAAAAAATCAAAAAAATCTGTGAATTTAACTGTAATAAAAAACGGCAGCTCACCCGTCCAAATTTTACCCCATTTTGCCTCTTTTTTTTTTAAACATGATATATAATAATATATCAACAGGAAATATATTACTCAGATATCAACTTTAAATATAATATTAGAATATTACCAAGATGAAAAAAATTCTTGAAACATACATTTTCTTGTGTCTGGATCACCTTTGGTGTGCTAAAATTAGGTTGGATAGGTTTACCATGAATTGATTAACGTGGACCCCGACTTAAACAAGTTGAAAAACTTATTGGGGTGTTACCATTTAGTGGTCAATTGCATGGAATATGTACTGAACTGTGCAATCTACTAATAAAAGTATCAATCAAAATCAATCCATTATTCTAGATCAGGGGTCTGCAACCTGCGGCTCCAGAGCACTCTGGAGGCTTGTGGCTGGCCGGACCTTTTTCAAAAATGTATGAAAATAGAAAAAGATGGGGGAAAACAAATAATTTTGTTTTATTAGGGTTTCTGTAGGACGACAACATGACACAAACCTCCCTAATTGTTAGAAATCCCAGTGTGTATATCAAACATTATTCTCTGACGGAATATTTGGCGAGCACCGTTTTGTCCTGTCTCATTTTGGCAGTCTTTGAACTCACCGTAGTTTGTTAACATGTATAACTTTATTCAATGATGCCAGAGAAAGACATGTTTTATGCCACTCATTCTTTGTCTCATTTTGTCCACCAAACCTTTTATACTGTGTGTGAATGCTCACAGGTGAGTTTCGTTGGTGTTATTGAATTGTGTGGAGTGCTTATCAAGCATATTTGGTCATTGCATGACTGCAAGATAATCAATGCTAACATGTTATTTAGGCTAGCTGTATGTACATATTGCATCATTATGCCTCATTTGTAGGTATTTGAGCACATTTAGTCTCCTTTTCTTATATCCCCTGTGTATATAATTTAGTTTTCCATGTCTCATGACACATTATCTGTATGTAATATTGGGTGCATTTCTGATTGTTATTTGTGTGCCATATTGTTCCAGACCACAGCAAACATTACCTAGCGTGCCAAAGATTGTAATAAATCTATTTAAAAAAAAACAGCCTGCCAATTCCTTTAACTTGGAAACACACACACCTTGTTTCCAGGATTTATCTCACCTTCTGAGTAGCCTCTGATTTACTAATGGTTTCTAATGTTGTAAAAATTTGTAGAATGAATACATAACATTTAAACATTTCTGTCAGCTGAGATTTGCTTCAGCCTGTGACACGTAGTCATTTTGATAGTAGGCTCTTACAGGTAATATAGACACTTACGTCATGTGTTGCCGTCACTATAAGACTTACAATATATATGGCGTTTCATTTTTTGCGGCTCCAGACAGATTATTTTTTGTATTTGTGGTCCAATGTGGCTCTTTCAGCGTTTTGGGTTGCCGACCCCTGGTCTAGATTGATAGGCCTAGATAGTGCTTCTATATTACCGAAAAGGTAGAACAGATTACAGATGGATGAATGTGCTGTAAATGAGTGTCTCCATGGTGACAACAAGTAGTGCACACAAAATACTCATTTAATAATGCTGATCTGCACCACTTTTGTACTTGTTATCTGTCATGATCCTCCACCTGGATTATGTTGGTTTAGTTTTTGACTCCCTCAGTTCCTGTTTTTAGCACCCCTGGGTTTGTGTTTTAGTTGCCATGACTGTTGATGGTTTTCACCTGCCTCTGATTAGTGTTCGGGGCGCTCACCTGCTCCCGGGCACTAATCAGAGAGCTACTTATTCCCTGCTTTTCACCAAATTCAGTCTGGCTTTATTATTTGCTTCCACGCAACAGTTTAACCTAGTTATTGGATTCCCGAGCTAAGCTTCGCCATTTGTTTGCCTGTTTGCCTTATTTGCTCTTCCATTAGCTTCCCGTGCTAGAGGCACGCTTCTTTTGTTTATTATTGTATTTTTGTATGATTTATGGACTGTAAATCATTTTCTCACCTGCACCCTTCCTCCGGAGTTCCGTCTGCATCCTGGGAAAGCAATCCACGCAGTAAAATGCGACCCCCTCTTGACAGTTATCACTTGTACACATGGTCTTAGTATCAATCAATAAATCAATCAATCAGTGTTTACTTATATAGCCCTAAATCACGAGTGTCTCAAAGGGCTGCACAAGCCACAACGACATACTCGGCTCAGATCCCACATCAGGGCAAGAAAAAACTCACAACCCAATGGGATGACAATGAGAAACCTTAGAGGGGACCGCAGATGTGGATCTAGCATAATATTGTGAGAGTCCGGTCCATAGTGGATCCAACATAATAGTGGGAGTCCAGTCCATAGTGGATCTAACATAATAGTGAGAGTCCAGTCCATATTGGGGCCAGCAGGAGATCATCTTGAGCGGAGATAAGTCAGCAGCGCACAGACGTCCCCAACTGATGCACAGATGAGTGGTCCACGCTGGGTCCCGACTTTGGACAGCTAGCGTCTCATCTGTGCCCCACCCCTCCACAAAGCAGAAAAGAAACAGCAGATCAACTGGTCTAAAAGGGGGGTCAAGTTCACATTCCCTCTTTCTCTCTCCTTCCTTATCACCACCTCATCTGGCAGATGAGGTGATTCGGGCATCTGGTCAGGATGCCACCCAAACGCCTCCCTAGGGAGGTGTTTAGGACACGTCCAACCGGTAGGAGGCCACAGGGAAGACCCAGGACATGTTGGGAAGACTATGTCTCCCGGCTGGCCTGGGAACGCCTCGGGATCCCCTGGGAGATGCTGGACAAAGTGGCTGGGGAGAGGGAAGTCTGGGCTTCCCTGCTTAGGCTGCTGCCCCCGCGACCCGACCTCGGATAAGCGGAAGAAGATGGATGGATGGATGGGGGGGGTTTAATATTGTAGTGTTCCAGAAGAGTTAGTGCTGCAAGGGGTTCTGGGTATTTGTTCTTTTGTGTTTATGTAGTGTTACAGTGTGGATGTTCTCCTGAAATGTGTTTGTCATTCTTGTTTGGTGTGGGTTCACAGTGTGGCACATATTTGTAACAGTGTTAAAGTTGTTTATACGGCCACCCCTCAGTGTGACCTGAATGGCTGTTGACCAAATATGCCTTGCATTCACATGTGTGTGTGTGCATTAACCACATATATTATGTGACTGGACCGGCACGCTGATTAAATAGAGGAAAAATCGGACGTGATGACAGGTTGTAGAGGACACTATAGGCAGTACCTTTAAGGCACGCCCCCAATATTGTTGTTCGGGAGAAATTTTTGAGAATGGTTGACCCGGGAGATTTTTCGGGAGGGGCACTGAAATCCGTGATTCTCCCGGGAAAAGCGGGAGGTTTTGGCAAGTATGGTGCGTGTGTGCGTGCGTCTTACTTGCCAACCTTGAGACCTCCGAATTCGGGAGATGGGGGGGGGGCCTGGTGGTAGCAGGGGGGTGCATATTGTAGCATCCCGGAAGAGTCAGTGCTGCAAGGGCTTCTGGGTATATGTTCTGTTGTGTTTGTGTTGTGTTACGTTGCGGATGTTCTCCTGAAATGTATTTGTCATTCTTGTTTGGTGTGGGTTCACAGTGTGGAGCATATTTGTAACAGTGTTAAAGTTGTTTATACGGCCACTCAGTGTGACCTGTATGGCTGTTGACCAAGTATGACTTGCATTCACATATGTGTGTGTGCATTAACGACATATATTATGTGGCTGGGCCGGCACGCTGATTAAATAGAGGAAAAAGCGGACGTGACGACAGGTTGTAGAGGACACTAAATGCAGTGCCTTTAAGGCACACCCCCAATATTGTTGTCTGGGTGGAAATCGGGAGAAATTTGGTAGAATGGTTGCCCACGGGAGATTTTCGGGAGAGGCACTGTAATTTGGGAGTCTCCCGGGAAAATCGGGAGGTTTGACAAGTATGGTGCGTGTGTAAGTGCGTGTGTGCGTGCGTCATACTTGCCAACCTTGAGACCTCTGAAATCTGGAGATGGGAGGGGGGGGTCGGTGGTTGCAGGGGGTGTGTATGGTAGCATCCCGGAAGAGTTAGTGCTGCAAGGGGTTCTGGGTATTTGTTCTGTTGTGTTTATGTTGTGTTACGGTGCGGATGTTTTCCCGAAGTGTGTTTGTCATTCTTGTTGAGTGTGGGTTCACAGTGTGGCGCATATTGGTAACAGTGTTAAAGTTGTTTATACGGCCCCCCTTAGTGTGACCTGTATGGCTTTTGACCAAGTATGCGTTGCATTCACTTGTGTGTGTGAAAAGCCGTAGATATTATGTGGCTGGACCGGCACACTGATTAAATAGAGAAAAAAGCGGACGAGACGGCAGGTTGTATGGGACACTTTAGGCAGTGCCCTTAAGGCACGTCCCCAATATTGTTGTCCAGGTGGACATCGGGAGAAATTCGGGAGAATGGTTGCCCCGGGAGATTTTCGGGACCGGCATTGAAATTCGGGAGTCTCCCGGGAAAAGCGGGAGGTTTGGCAAGTATGGTGCGTGTGTGCGTGCGTCATTCTTGCCATCCTTGAGACCTCCGAATTCGGGAGCTGGGCGAGGGGGCTGGTGGTAGCGGGGGGGTGCATATTGTAGCGTCTCGGAAGAGTCAGTGCTGCAAGGGGTTCTGGGTATATGGTCTGTTGTGTTTATGTTATGTTACGGTGCGGATGTTCTCCTGAAATGTGTTTGTCATTCTTGTTTGGTGTGGGTTCACAGTGTGGCGCATATTTGTAACAGTGTTAAAGTTGTTTATACGGCCACTCTCAGTGTGACCTGTATGACTGTTGACCAAGTATGCTTTGCATTCACTTGTGTGTGTGTGCATTAACCACATGTATTATGTGGCTGGGCCGGCACGCTGATTAAATAGAGGAAAAAGCGGACGTGACGACAGGTTGTAGAGGACACTAAATGCAGTGCCTTTAAGGCACGCCCCCAATATTGTTGTCTGGGTGGAAATCGGGAGAAATTCGGTAGAATGGTTGCCCATGGGAGATTTTTGGGAGGAGCACTGAAATTTGGGAGTCTCCCGGGAAAATCGGGAGGTTTGGCAAGTATGGTGCGTGCGTGTGTGAGTGCGTCATACTTGCCAACCTTGAGGCCACCGAATTCTGGAGATGGGGGAAGGAGTTGGTGGTAGCAGGGGGTGTATATGGTAGCATCCTGGAAGAGTTAGTGCTGCAAGGGGTTCTGGGTATTTGTTCTGTTGTGTTTATGTTGTGTTACGGTGCAGATGTTCTCCCAAAGTGTGTTTGTCATTCTTGTTTGGTGTGGGTTCACAGTGTGGCGCATATTAGTAACAGTGTTAAAGTTGTTTATACGGCCACCCTCAGTGTGACCTCTATGGCTGTTGACCAAGTATGCTTTGCATTCACTTGTGTGTGTCTGTAAAAGCCGCATGTATTATTTGACTGGGCCGACACGCTGTATTTACAAAGGAAAAGCGGACGTGACGACAAGTTGTAGAGGACGCTAAAGTCAGTGCCTTTAAGGCACGCCCCCAATATTGTTGGCTGGGTGGAAATCGGTAGATTTTGGTAGGGGGACTCCCGGGAAAATTGAGAGGGTTGGCTAGAGTATACAAATTAGGTTTTGGAGGGGACTTAAATGCTTGCAACACGCCCCCTAATAGTACAAACCATTGTATACTTTGTACACACTATTTAGTACTTGTTACTTGGATCGTAGTAGATCAGACCCTTACATAAGATAAGGAGGCCAGGCGATCATTCACTCTCTTTCACATTTTAAACTCCTCTATTTTCTCCTTATTATTAATTCTCCCATTTTTTTTTTTTATCCCTCTCCATTATTTCTCCCGCATCCGCTGCGTTGCACCGTGACCTACTTCCTTTGCCCTGGCCTCGTTAATCACGTTGCTGTTTGGCAATCCTGGCGCTCCGCCTGGCTGCTCCGCCTCCTCGTAGCCGCTACACAAGAAGGCGAGAAAAAGTTTCCAAAATACCCAAACATTGATTCGTTTTACATGTCTACATGAATTTGTTGGATTTTTTTTTTTTCTAGAACGCATTTCGGGCCTTAAAGGCCTACTGAAACCCACTACTACCGACCACACAGTCTGATAGTTTATATATCAATGATGAAATATTAACATTGCAACACATGCCAATAAGGCCTTTTTAATTTAATAAATTGCAATTTAAAATTTCCCGCACAGTGTCCTGTTGAAAACGTTGCGGAATGATGACGCGTATGATGAAGCGTGCACGTGACGTCACCGGTTGTAGCGGACATGTTCGTCCAGCACCGATCACGGCTAAAAGTAGTCTGTTTTTATTGCATAATTAAACAGTACTCTGGACGTCTGTGTTGCTGAATCTTTTGCAATTTGTTCAATTAATAATGGAGACGTCAAAGAAGAAAGATGTCGGTGGAAAGCGGTGTATTGCAGCCGGTTGTAGCAACACAAACACAGCCGGTGTTTCTTTGTCTACATTCCCTAAAGATGACGGTGAAGCTTTAATATGGAACAGAGGGGTCAAGCGAATATGGTTCCCGACCACATGTCAACCGGCAGGTTTCGGTGAGAAAATGGTGGTAATAAGTTGGCTCTTACCGTAGACAAGAGCGGAGCTTGTGTCGTTCCTCCTGCAGCTGTCAAAGAGGCAGCTGCGACTTTCTTGGCTCCTCCGTGGCTATCCTCAGAGACACTGGCGGTCACCACACCCCTTCGACTTTTAGGAATTATCCTAGTAAATGTGTCTGAATCGCTCCTACTGCCCTTGTCTTTTTTTCTTTTTTTTCCTTCTAGTCCTTCACTCTCACTATCCTCATCAACAAATCTTTCATTCTCGCTCAAATTAATGGGGAAATTGTCGCTTTCTCGGTCCGAATCGCTCTAGCTGCTGGTGGCCGTGAGTGTAAAAAATGTGCGGATGTGAGGAGCTCTACAACCAGTGACGTCACGCGCACACCACACCATCTGCTACTTCCGGTACAGGCAAGGCTTTTTTATTAGCGACCAACAGTTGCGAACTTTATCGTCAATGTTCTCTACTAAATACTTTCAGCAAAAATATGGCAATATCGCGAAATGATCAAGTATGACACATAGAATGGACAATCTCATTTCAGCAGGCCTTTAACTGTTCAATATAATCTTTTGTCTCATTGTACAAGAGCAGACACACATTGTGCAGGGTGTCAGAACTCCTAAACTGATGGGTCGCATCTTACGGCGACTCCTTAAAGCTGGAAAAAGGTAGGGGTGGGGGGAGTAAATCCGTTCCATCTCAAGGGGTTAAGGGGCGGCAAAGGCGTGGGGTGGGGATGGGGGTGGGGCAATGTGTGCATGTGTGGCAGTCCATGGTCCACGTTGTGCGTTGTTACAGTATGCCTATAGGACTGAAGTCGCTCTGCAGGCCTGGTGAAAGGTGTTGTTGACATTGTCCTCGACTTTGCCAGGTGGTTTGCAGCCAGGGAAAACAATCCAGATTAGGATATTTATGTTTTAGTGCGATCGAAAATAAATTAAAACATTTTTGCTCTTATTTCCAATTGCTGGGCCTCAAATTCATCATGTTTCGCCATGTAGAGCAGAAGGTGTCTTCAAGATGTTGTCCAGTTTGCAATTTAGTCCAAATTTACAATCAATCATCCATCCATCCATCCATTTTCTACCGCTTATTCCCTTTCAGGGTCGCGGGGGGCGCTGGCGCCTATTTCAATCAATCAATGTTTATTTATATAGCCTCAAATCAAAAGTGTCTCAAAGGGCTGCACAAGCCACGACGACATCCTCTGTTCAAATCCCACATCTCATATCAGGGCATGGAAAAACTCAACCCAGCGGGATGACAATGAGATGCCTTGGAGAGGACCGCAGATGTGGGTGTCACTACTACTTGCCGTAGTTTTGAAGCAATGCATGATGGAATCCGGATGTTGTGTATCAGTGTATTAACGTGGCGGCTGGAATAAACACTCACTGAGAAATAACTTTGTGCCTGCCTATTTCAAGTTTGTTGTGATTTTCCCCGTAATCCTCGCGCTGCATTTCTTACACTGCGTCTTGTTATCTTTGACGTCAAATATAAAATTTCCCCATATGTCCTCTCTCCTCTTCCTCCCCGGCGTTGACATGTTGTCTTCTGCAGCGCATTCCCGGGTCAGTCTCAAACGCAAACTACGTTTACGTAACTTCCTTACCACGTCGCTCTGATTGGTTCTTTTCCCAACTCCTCCCGCCTCTTCCTAACGAAATGAGTTCCGACTGGATCTCGTCTCTGGCAGACATTTTTGTCTCGTTTCTATTCGTTGACGAATATGTCAATACACCTCGTCATCGTCTTAGTCCACGTAAATTATTTTTTATTTAGTTATTGTCTCGTTTTAGTTAGAAAACAAAGGTCGTTGACGATAACTATGACGAAATTTTTTCGTCAACAAAATTAACACTGTATATCATCCATATATCCATTTTGGTATAAACTCAACTCGTCGTGTTTCGAGGAAGAAGAATACTGAGTTGCATCCCAAGAACTCCATACCTACTGTGAAGCTTGGGGGTGGAAACATCATGCTTTGGGGCTGTTTTTCTGCTAAGGGGACAGGACGATTGATCGGTGTAAAGCAGGGGTGCCCACACTTTTTTTGCAGGCGAGCTACTTTTCAACCGACCAACTCGAGGGGATCTATCTCATTTATTTATATCATTTATATTTATTTATTTATTTATGAAAGAGACATTTTTGTAAACAAGTTAAATGTGTTTAATGACAATACAAGCATGTGTAACACATATAGATGTCTTTCTTTCACGAAGACAAGAATATAAGTTGGTGTATTTCCTGATTCTGATGACTTGCATTGATTGGAATCAGAAAGTAATGATGATAACGCCCAAATTTTCAAATGGAGGAGAAAAAAAGTTGTCCTTTCTGTACAATACCACATGAAAGTGGTTGGTTTTTGGCATCTAATTCATCCAGCTTCCATACACTTTACAGGAAAAACATTGGCGGCAAATTCCGTAGCTTGCTTGATTGACATTCACAGCACCCGATGCTCTTGTGAGATGACGCTGGCTGCTGCCAGTTCATTACTATGAAAAAATGACAGAGAGGAAGGCGAGGAACACTTTTTATTTCAACAGACTTTCACGCCGTCCCTTCCGTCAAAACTCTAAAGGCCGACTGCACATTTCCTATCTTCACAATAAAAGCCCTGCTTCATGCTGCCTGCGCTAACAAAATAAGAGTCTCGGAAAGCTAGCGCGCACAAGTGATGTGCACGCTAGCTTTCTGAGGGATCGCTTGTGCACGCCAGTTTTCCGAGACTCTGTATTTAGTTAGCGCAGGCAGCATGAAGCAGGGCTTTTATTGTGAAGATAGGAAATGTGCAGTCGGCCTTTAGAGTTTTGACGGAAGGTACGGCGCGAGAGTCTGTTGAAATAAAAAGTGTTTCTCGCCTTCCTCTCGGTCATATTTTAATAATGATGATCTTGCAGCAGCCAGCGTCATCTCACAAGACCCTCCGGTACCGTGAATGTCATTTAAGTGACGTCTTGGTGAAGATTGATGATCACTAATTTTTAGGTCTATTTTTTTTAAAGCCTGGCTCGAGATCGACTGACACACCCCCCGCGGTCGACTGGTAGCTCGCGGTCGACGTAATGGGCACCCCTGGTGTAAAGGAAAGAATGAATGGGGCCATGTATCGTGAGATTTTGAGCCAAAACCTCCTTCCATCAGTTAGAGCTCTGAATGGTTGACCAAATACTTATTTTCCACCATAATTTACACATAAATTCTTTAAAATTCCTACTATGTGAATTCCTGGATTTTTTTTCACATTCTGTCTCTCACAGTTGAAGTGTACCTATGATGAAAATTACAGACCTCTGTCATCATTTTAAGTGGGAGAACTTGCACAACCGGTGGCTGACTAAATACTTTTTTGCCCAACTGTATATGCTATTAGTAAAGACAAAGTAAATTCCCAATGCACTGCAATACATATTTACTGTGTTATTTTCTTTAATGGTAAAACTGCATTTTTATACAAACAAAAACACCATGTGTAGCAGGTGGTCCCTGCCAAAGTCCAATTGGGTAAGTACAATGATTTGTCTTAGAAGTATGATCACTTTTAGCTCCTCGTACGATGATTTGTAATTTCCCATCTTGCAACATTTCCGCCCTAGCTGAGAGAAGTTGTCTGTCACAGCTGTGGTGGGGAAGCGTAAATTGAGTGGGAATTGATCTCAGGCCAGCCAAGAAGCAATTGGGGAAGGCAGGAAGACAAACTAACTGAGAATATGATAGCTTATACACAAAAGAACAAGAATCTACAAAAAAATGAATATTTTGATTTTAGAAAACGACTACTAGTTTATGGTTGTGACGGACTCTTGCCCAAAGTCACCAGCCTTGGCGTCACTATAGACAGATTTTAAATTTGACAAACAAGTCAATGGCGTTTTAAAATCGTGTTTTTATCACCTTCGTCTTTTAGTAAAGGTTAAACCGTTTTTATCTTTTAACCTTTTTGAACAAGTCGTGCGTGCTTTTATTTCAAGTCGCCTGGACTACTGCAATGCACTTTATGCTGGCATTAGCCAAAAAGCTCTCTCCCGGTTGCAGTTAGTCCAGAACGCGGCAGCACGACTTTTAACAGGGGCCAGGAAATGCCAGCAGATAACCCCAAGTCTTCAGAGTTTGCACTGGCTCCCTGTTCATTTTAGAATTGATTTTAAAACAATGCTGTTTGTTTTTAAATCTTTACATGGACTGGCACCTCAGTATATCTCGGACCTCATCCAAATTTGCTCTGAGGTCCGAGAGCCAGTTCCAGCTCGTGGTGCCCAAGACCAGACTTAAAACCAGGGGAGACAGGGCCTTCTCTGTGGTCGGCCCTAAGCTCTGGAACACTCTGCCGCTCCATGTTCAAACTGCTTCCACAGTGGAGTGTTTGAAGTCTTGTCTTAAGACCCACTTTTATTCTTTGGCTTTTAACACTACGTGAGTTGTGTGGTCTTCTGTCCTCTGTGTTTTTTATACACTTTGATTTCTATTTTACTGTTTTAATTATTTTTTCCCTTTAAAATTGTTTGTAATCATATTTATTTCGATATTGTTTTTATATTGGTTTTATATTTATTTATTTTTTGTTTTTATTCAGTCATTGGTGGAGCATAATATTATTTTATAATATTGTTTTTAACATGGTTGTGCAGCACTTTGAAAACGTTCTTGTTGTTTAAATGTGCTATATAAATAAAGTGGATTGGATTGGATTGGATTGCCGTTGTGGGGGTTCCCAGGACCATCAAGTAAGGACATTCTCGTGTCGGTTTGACTCCTATTTATGTTTTCAAATAAAGGAAGTATTTTGTGCCGTCGTCGCTCCCACTGCTCGCTCCTCCGTGTTGCTCTTCAGTCAGCCGCTTCTTCGTCGTCGCCGTCTTCATTTCGGAAGTTTTGTGTCATGTTTGTCCTCCTACAGAAACACCGGAGACCGTACTGTTTGATCACTAAAGAGTTGATATACTGTTACATATTGTTTTTCTTGCTTAGTCTACACAAGACACAAACATGCTTTATTATTAGACAGTTGACGTGTGCATTTTAGCGGCGCTTAGGGACAAATTACATTTGGTGAAAATGACTGCCATTGGACAAAATCCGTGGGAAACTTCCGGGCGTTGGACAAAGTTGCGAGGCCGCGCATAATTTTCAGGGTAACAATATCGATTAGAGTTGTGGCTTTTTTTTTTTTTGCACGCAGATAATTTTTTCTTCTTCGGCAGAAAGTTCAGTTTAGAACAACTGTTGGTCTGAGTTCCCTGGCATGCACCCAGTTGTCGTGTTGCACCATCAGGTCCCACAGGGTGGATGAATTGCATGAAGAATCAGGTGTAGTAAGCGAGCCAGTCAGAGACCCGCCTCAGAACAATCCATCATGGCGCCAGGAAGGGGAAGGAGGACAGTGGAACTCCAGTTAGTGGGATGAACAAGGCAAAGAACTTTGGTTCTCCTTCACTGACAAGCATACAGCGGGTGTTGTTGATTACCCACAGTTAGCATCTATCGGTTTGTGCAGCGCTATTGCTATTATTATGGGATCAAACCCGCTACATCAGACAGAATTTAGCAGTTGTGTTAATCAACAATTGACCTCGCTAGCATTTTGGCACAAGTACTCAATTACACTGACTTTGATCTGTGGAATTTTTATCCATCAAATATTCATGATCGATAATGAACAAGAAATATAAAAGACAAAGGCAGAGTACACAATTTTTAAGTCAGTTGTGCTGATCAAGTACTGAGTGCAGTGGAACCATTCCCCTAAGCCAGACCTGGGCAAATTAAGGCCCGATGACCGCATGCGGCCCGTTAAAATTTTTAATCTGGCCCGCCGGACATTCTCAAATAGTTTTTTTAGATCTTTAAAATTGAAACTGTAGCTGCCATTATGATGTGCAGCAAGGCCGTAAGTTTTGAACAATACTATGTATTTCAAAGGTTGGAATCTGTGCTTTTGCATGACATGTTGATTACTATTGTAATCTAATTAGTAGTGATATCCAATAATGCCTAATTTAGTCGTGATGCCCCGCTGGATGCATTAAACAATGTAACAAGGTTTTCCAAAATAAATCAACTCAAGTTATGGAAAAAATATGGCACTTCTATATTTATTATTGAAGTCACAAAGTGCATTATTTTTTTAACATGCCTCAAAACAGCAGCTTGGAATTTGGGACATGCTCTCCCTGAGGTGCGGGGTTGAGTTGGGGGGGGGGGGGGGTTAGGGATAGCGGGAGGTGTATATTGTAGCGTCCCAGAAGAGTTAACGCTGCAAGTGGTTCTGGGTATTTGTTCTGTTGTGTTTATGTTGTGTTACGGTGCGGATGTTCTCCCAAAATGCGTTTGTCATTCTTGTTTGGTGTGGGTTCACAGTGTGGTGCATATTTGTAACAGTGTTTAAGTTGTTTGTATGGCCACCCTCAGTGTGACCTGTATGGCTGTTGACTAAGTATGCATTGCATTCACTAAGTTCTAAAGCTTAGTGATATATTAAATATATCAGACTGTAGGTGTTTTTTTTTTTTACCCTTCACGTTTATATGTTGTTGTGTTTGTTGCATTTTTGTTGCATTTCGCTTATTTGTTAAATATGTCAATCAAGAGAGGGGGTGTGGCATTCATATGTTGCCAATATTCAGTGTTTTATTGTTCATGGTTAATATTGTAAATCCCACATTCTTTATTTTCATGTACATTCTGGGTGTCTCATTCAGTAAAAAATTGTAAAATTCCATTCCGTTTAAGGCGGTCTGTCATAACGTTTTTAGCATTCAATCAGACATTACTGGGAGATTTTTGTATTAGTGTTCCTAGAAATATATATACCAGCCCCCAGACACATTTTTTTCTCTAAATTTGGCCCCCCTGAGGCAAAATAATTGCCCAGGTCTGCCCTGAGCTGACAACAAATCACAAATGGACACCCAGCTATTGGTATACTTCTAAAATAATAAGGCATAAAGTCATTAATATTTTGTACAAATAATTTGCACCAATAATAATACTTTCAAGTAATGCATCCTAATTCTCTATTAAATGTTGTCTGTGACAAAATGGGGGCGACCAAATAGTCAACTCATGATAAATTATGAAATATTCATGGTACGATGTAAATTTATTACAAAAAATAGCTAATACAGATACGTTTAACGCAGGCAGTTTGTGGAAGTGTTTCGCTTCACAAAGAAAATGTAATTTTTTTTTTTTTTTCATCCAATCCTCCTAGTTCTTTTTTCATTATGTCTTATTCAGAAATGGTGTTTGGTTAGTATAGTCCTCTGAGAGCTACTTTGCCAAAAACGAATAATATATATATTTGTATAACTAAATAAATTGTTCTTTTTTTGCCACGCGTTTATTTGCATTTATGCTATTTTGTAATAATTCATCTTTGGCCTCGTATCGCTATTTCAAAAGTGTAGTGTCACTACCATTACATGGAGTGTCACATAATGGTCCATTTCAATATCATAAAAGTGTATTTCACTGTCATAAAATACAGTGTCACTCTTTGAAAGTGCAGTTTTAATATCATCAAGTGTAGTGTCACTATCATAAAGTGTAGTGACACTGTCACATTACATCCCTAACATGCATGCTAAAATCCTCCAAGGTTGCCATTCTAAGAAAAAGTACTGCATTTTTAAGACCATTGGGCACAGCCTTTTGTATGAAAATAAATAATTAATCTTTTGATGCACGTTAAAGGCCTACTGAAATGAGATTTTCTTATTTAAACGGGGATAGCAGGTCTATTCTATGTGTCATACTTGATAATTTCGCGATATTGCCATATTTTTGCTGAAAGGATTTAGTAGAGAACATCGACGATAAACTTCGAAACTTTTGGTCGCTAATAAAAAAGCCTTGCCTATACCGGAAGTAGTAGACGATGTTCACGTGACGTCACGGGTTGTAGCGCTTCTCACATCCTCACATCGTTTATAGTCATAGCCACCAGCAGCAAGAGCGATTCGTACCGAGAATGCGACGATTTCCCCATTAATTTGCGCGAGGATGAAAGATTCGTGGATGAGGAAAGTTAGAGTGAAGCACTAGAAAAAAGAAAAAAAAGGTGACGGCAGTGGGAGCGATTCAGATGTTATTACACACATTTACTAGGATAATTCTGGAAAATCCCTTATGTGCTTATTGTGTTATTAGTGTTTTAGTGAGATTATAAAGACATACCTGAAAGTCGGAGGGGTGTGGTGACCACCAGTGTCTCTGATGGAAGCCACGGAGGAGCCAAGAAAGTCGCAGCTGCCTCTTTGACAGCTGCAGGAGGACGCAAGCTCTGCTCATGTCTCCCCGGTAAGAGCCAACTTATTACCACCATTTTCTCACCGAAACCTGCTGTTGACATGTGGTAGAGAAACATGTTTGCTTGACCGCTCTGTTCCATATTAAAGCTTCACAACAAACAAAGAAACACCGGCTTTGTTTTGGTTGCTAAAGGCAGCTGCAATCCACCGCTTTCCACCAACAGCATTCTTCTTTGACGTCTCCATTATTAATTGAACAAATTGCAAAATATTCAGCAACACAGATGTCCAGAATACTGTGTAATTATGCGATTAAAGCAGACAACTTTTAGCCATGAGTGGTACTGGGATAAAATGTCCGCTGCAACTAATAACGTCACAAGCACGCGTCAACATAAGCGTCATCACTCCGCAACGTTTTCAACAGGACACTTCGCGGGAAGTTTAAAATTGCAATTTAGTAAATTAAACCGGCCGTATTGGCATGTGTTGCAATGTTAATATTTAATCATTGATTTATAAAATATCAGACTGCGTGGTCGGTAGTAGTGGGTTTCAGTAGGCCTTTAAAAGGATCATATTATTATTATGTTTTTTCTAAATTAAAAACATTTCCTTGTGGTTTACATCATTGTTTTTCAACCTTTTTTGAGCCAAGGCACATTTTGTTCATTGAAAAAAATCCAGGGGGGACACTATCCCATCCTCGTCGCCATTGTGGTTAGTTCACTCTAAGCTTAATAATACACCAAGAAAGCGTATTGTCTTTTCCTGCCTTTTATTCCCGCTCTTACTTCTTCCACCCCCAGGTGTCTAACACACAAAACATGTCATCATATCCTGTCTCCCCCGCCCCTAAGTTCCCCTTACAAGGGTTCCGGTATTGTTCTGTGACCTGGGAAACCAATACATGACAGACACCTCCAGCAGTAAATGTTAAAAAACAAAACTCAATAGCCTATATTGACAATATAAAGTCGTTTTTGTCAAATACCTGAGACAATTATTTGACATGACTTAAAACCATAACCAAAGAAATACGAAGAAATTAGCTACCTGCTGCCACCTACTGGTATGTAAGAGTACTACATGGTTACTCTGTTGATCTCCAGACAGCACAGATACTCTTCAACGACGCAATATTTGCGGATTATAATTTTTGGTTTATAAAAAATATTTTTCCGACCAAATAGGTGTACTTGCATAGTTTCCAACGGCCCACCAAACAATATCTCACGGTACACTAGTGTGCCGTGGCACATTGGTTGAAAAACACTGGTCTACATAAAATGTAATGGTGGTTCTTTGGTCAAAATGTTGCATGGATTATGTTTTACAGATCATCTTCAAGCCAGTCGCTTCAGCATGCGCCGTTTTGTGGGCGGTCTTATACGTGGCTCACCTTCGGCAGCGTCTCTTCTCTATTATCTCAGTTGTAGCGGTGTAGCGTGCAAGGACGGAAGTGGAGGAAGTGTCAAAAGATGGAGCTAAATGTTCTAATGACATTTAGATTTTACTTAAATCAGTAACAAAGCTGCATCTGCTCATCTGTGGCTCAATAATTCAACATCAATGCCGGCAGCGTCTCTTCTCCGTTATCTCAGTTGTAGCGGTGTAGCGTGCAAGGACGGTAGTGGAGGAAGTGTCAAAAGATGGAGCTAAATGTTCTAATGACATTTAGATTTTACTTAAATCAGTAAAAAAGCAGCATCTTCTCATCTGTGGCTCAATAATTCAACATCAATGCCGGAAATGTGTCCCGTGAAAAAAACTCTCTAATAACTAAAGTTCTTTGGGTGAATAATGTAAACTCACTACACCGGTATATTTTATTGCTGACAAATATAAGTAAGAACCTAGCACTGCTTTATTTTGGAAATGGCAGCAGCGGAGAATGAATGTCCCATAACAAGAACATAGAGAAAAAGATGATTATCAACTACGGCGTTTCCATGGACTACAAACGCAGAGACGCGCAAATTTTCAGGACTCATGCAGGTACCAAAAGGTAAAAAAAGTCGATTTTGCATAATAGTGTGAAACAAAACGCCAGATAATGTCTTACCTTATATACAATCCATCAAGTGGTGTGTTTTCATAGCTTACCAAAGTCGTTCTAAAACAATTTGATAGATTTTTGAGAGCGGTGTGTAATGTTCTATATTCTTAATGGAACATACAACATTTTGGTGTTGTTCACTTGAGACATTGTGCAATCTCCTATGTGTGACTGCTATCATATTGCAGTCTACACGTATCTCTTATGTGTGACTGGCATCTACTGGTCACACTTATCGTTTCACCATTGCTCATTGTCATTTCTATATTATTTATTTCACTAACTGCCTCTTTGCTATCACTTTTACGATCATATTTGTACATATTGTATGTGCTGGTGTTGTTCTATTGTTGTTGTTTTTGTTGTTATTGTTGTGTTTGCAGTTGTTGTTTTTGTCTGTGTGTCTAATCCTTCTCTTATCCCCACAATCTCCGGCCCGGCTGCACCAAATGATAATATAAATACATTTAATAAAGTCAAATTCAAATAAGGCAACAAGAGAAGTATCCTACACTTCTCTTTTGTAAAGTAAATCTGAACAGCCGATATGGGCATCTACATCAACTATATGATTTGCCTGAGAAGCTGGACAGGACAAAAAAAAAAAAAAAAAATTGTTTCACCATGTACCAAATAAAATAGATTCAAGTTTGGTAAGCACAACCAAAATTATACTGTACATTAGGCGAGTTTTGAGAACATTTAAGGATTTTAAGTGTGCCTTATAGTCCGAAAAATGCCGTAATCGCGTAATTCTAACATATATCTGTCAGTAGACTCGATTTTGAACCACTAAACAGCGCATTCAGTCAGAAAGCGGCTTGAAGATGGTCTGTAAAACATGATCTATGTAAAATTTTAATTAAAAAAAACGCCACTGCACAACAATGAAATTAGGTAAATATCGAAAAAAAATCCCAATTTGACCCTTTTAAGGTTGGTTGTTTGTTTTCACATGTTTGGTGGATGTGGATCTGAACTTTCTAAGTCACCCGTAAGGTCACACTAAGACTGTGAATCAATAGCTGACTCATTGTGTTACATATCTTTCTTTCTCGCTCTCTCACTCACACACACACACACACACACACACACACACAGCCACACAATGTGATTTCCTTCAGCAGTATGTCCGACCCTGGAGAATACAAACCCTCTCCAGAGATTAGCGTGGTGGTGAAAGCCGAGGCTACCATTTAAACCTAGTCATTATCTGTGACCCTTGTTCAGACCTTGAGCCCCACAGAAATGTCACGGTAAATATCAGCAGACGCTGTAAGCACTTATTATTTAACACAGCAGCTATACAGTATTCAGAAGACACCCAGACAGAGATATTTTGCAAGTTAAATATTATATCCTTTTTTCTCACGACTTAGGGTTTGGTATTGATTTTACGTGAATCGGTTCTCCCAATAGAATTGAGTTAAATCCGGTACCAATTCCTAACAGAGAGTAATATAAACACTTGTGGGAAAATCCTTGTAGAGGGGGACGTGGCCTGTGGGCCTGCAGCGAAGCGGGGTGTGCCTGGACCGCTTACAAATCCGCGACAGGTGCGTAGATGGTCCACCAGGGCCTGGTTATCTAATCCAGTGGTTCTCAACCTTTTTTCAGTGATGTACCCATGTGAACATTTTTTTTAATTCAAGTACCCCTTAATCAGAGAAAAGTATTTTTGGTTGAAAAAAAAGAAATAAAGAAGTAAAATACAGCACTATGTTATCAGTTTCTGATTTATTAAATTGAATAACGGAGCCAAATATTGCTCATTTGTAGTGGTCTTTCTTGAACTATTTGGAAAACAATATATAAAAATAACAAAAAACTTGTTGAAAAATAAACAAGTGATTCAATTATAAATAAAGATTTCTACACATAGAAGTAATCATCAACTTAAAGTGCCCTCTTTGAGGATTGTAATAGAGATCCATCTGGATTCATCAACTTCATTCTAAACATTTCTTCACAAAAAAATAAATCTTTAACATCAATATTTATGGAACATGTCCACAGAAAATCTAGCTGTCAACACTGAATATTGCATTGTTGCATTTCTTTTCACACTTTATGAACTTACGTTCATATTTTGTTGAAGTATTATTCAATAAATATATTTATAAAGGATTTTTGAATTGTTGCTATTTTTTGAATATTATTAAAAAATCTCACGTACCCCTTGTCATACCTTCAAGTACCCCCAGGGGTACGCGTACCCCCATTTGAGAACCACTGATCTAATCACCTGTCACTCTGTTAAAAGGCAGCAGCCGGGAGGAGAGAGTTGGAGTTAGAGTGGGAGTTGGAGGGAAAGGAAGAGGAAAAGTACAATTGCTGAAAAGCCACAGAAGGACTTTGTTTGAAAAAATAAAACTTCATTGAACCTGAATCTTGTTCGCATGTGGGCCCCCACATTGGGCGCCAAATTGTGGAAGTTGCCCTCCAGTGGGTTCTTCGTACCACCAAGCATTGACATGCGAGCAGGATTCATGTTCGAGTTTTATTCATTTCAAACAAAGTCCTTCTGTGGCTTTTCAGCAATTGTCATTTTTCTCTTCCTCTCGCTCCAATTCCCACCACAACATAGCTCTTTCCTGCCGAATGCTGCCTTTTAACAGAGCGACAGGTGATTAGATAACCAGGTCCAAGTGGGCCATTTATGCACCTGTCGCTGATTTCAAAGCTGGCCCTGGCACACCCTGCCTCGCTGCATGCCCGCAGGCCACACCCCTCCACAGCCCTATAGTGATCATGAAAGGGTTAATTATTTGCACTGATAAACTAGACCAGGGGTCGGCAACCCAAAATGTTGAATATTGGACCACAAATACAAAAAAAAAAATCGGTCTGGAGCTGCAAAAAATTAAGACATGTATGAGTGTTATAATGATGGCAACACATGATGCAAGTGGCAATATTAATTACATTAGCCTACTATCAAAATTATTTTAAAAATCGAATATAAGTGTTATAATGAAAATAACACATGGTGTTCTATATTAGTTATATACTGTAAGCCTACTATCAAAACGACTATGTGTCGCAGGCTGACGCAAATCTTCGTTGACAGAAATGTTGAAATGTGATATATATTCTACACAATTTTACAACATTAGAAAAGATTAGTAAAACTTCCCAGAGGGGGAGATAACTCCTGGAAAAGACTGTCTTAGAATGGCTAAAGGTATATATGTTTGTGTTCAAGTTAAAGGAAACATCAGGCTGTCTTTGTCACAGTTATTTGTTGATAAACCCCAAGATGCAGAGAAGGAGGCAGGCATAGAATATGAAAACATGATTTCATTAAAACTAAACAAGAACAAACAAAAACCACACACGTGGGCGGAATAACAAACTAAGGGAGCTAGCACTGGAAGCTAGAAAACAAAAAGGAACTTAAGCATGGAAGCTAGAGGATAGCAAACAGAAAAACTGGAAATAACTAATGGCTAACAAGAACAGCTTACCGCTACGACGACCAGGACTAAATGTAGCACGACAGGTAATAGCTGAAAAGAATCACAGACACGACAAGAGCAACATATGGCAACGACAAGTCCAAATGACAATACAATGATCCAGCCACTGACACAAGACAAAGCAGGTACAAATAGGAGCAGGCTGATTGGCAACATGTGTGGCCAGGTGCCAATCAGCCACAGCTGAGGAGTAACACAGCACTCAGGGAACAAGACAGGAAGCTGACAAAATAAGAGCACTAGACAGGAACTAAAGACAGGAGATACTAAACACAGAGGAAACAGACAAATGCAGAGGAAAAAACTAAAACAGACAAACTATCAGGGGAAAGCCTGACAGTCTTCTTCTAATGGATGTATTGTATTATTTGCAAGCTGTGTATCGTTTGCTGTGGTCTGGAACAACATGGCACACTAACAACTGTCAGAAATGCAAACAATACTACATACAGATATTGTGCCATGAAATATGCAAACATAAATTAAATACACACTGGATATAAGTAAAGAAAATAAATGAGCTGAAATATACCTACAAACAAGGCATAATGATGCAAAATGTACAAACAGCTAGCCTAAATAGCAATTGATATAACAAAGGAGTGGCATAAAACACGTATTTCTGTAGCAGCATTGTAGAAAGTTCTACATGTAAAAAAGTAAGTCTCAATACACACAACGGTGAGTTCAAGGGCCACTGGACAAAACGGCGCTCGTCAAATACTCTCATCGGTGAAGCATGAACACAAACATATTAAACAGTGGGTTTTCTAACACTTAGGAATGTTTGTGTCGTATTTGTCCTCCTACAGAAAGCCTATTACAACAAAAAACATATTTTTTACCCCATTTTTGTTCGATTTCCTCACATTTTTGCAAAAGCTCCATGGCACCAGGGCAGTTGCTGACCCCCGAACTCGACCATAATCAGTGTTTTTAAGTTGGTCAGGAGATGAGGTTGTTCTCCAATGTCTGTCGTTTGGTTTATGTGTGTTTCTTCTGCAGGGCAGTTTGCACCGTGATGCTGGTAACA
Source organism: Nerophis ophidion (assembly GCF_033978795.1). Taxonomy (NCBI): domain Eukaryota; kingdom Metazoa; phylum Chordata; class Actinopteri; order Syngnathiformes; family Syngnathidae; genus Nerophis; species Nerophis ophidion. Next base: position 39,500,613 of record NC_084625.1, read on the forward strand.
CAAAGCATGTCAACAAATGACGGTGCACTACAAACCTGAACACACTTGCACACACACTCACGAACATCAGGTTGATAAATGTATATTCCAAGAGTCCAGGCACAGGAAACAAACTTACACTGTGAGAAATGACTTGTTTTTATTTAGGTTAGCTCCGTTTCTCAATAGAGAAGTGCTGAACACACAACTTTACTAAGTAGAAAAATGACCCAACCCCTTGCAGGATTACCGTTATTACTGTGTTGTACTACCACTGTCCTAACAAGGTTATTCGGCGTTTATAAATGCCGTCTCAGCGCTCATGAACAATGTCATGGCCTCACAGGAGATTCTTGACCACACACCTGCTGTGCACTGCAAAAAGTCAGAGTTCAAAAACAAGAAAAAATAATATAAAAATGAGGGGTATTTTACTTGAACCAAGCAAAATTATCTGCCAATAGAACAAGAAAATTTGGCTTGTCAAGATTTTCCAAAACAAGTAAAATTAGCTAACTTCAATGAACCCAAAAATACCTTAAAATAAGTATATTCTCACTAATAACAAGTGTACTACTATACGAGTACGTATTTTCTATTGTTTCATTGAAAATAAAACGGCAAAGTCTATTTGGCTGTCATTTTTTTTAATATGAGAAACAATTGTGTCAAAGTCATGCTTTTGTTTTACATTCTTCAAATAAGAAATTCTTACTTTAAAAAGTAGTTCTATACTTGTGAGTGTTGATGACACAGCTTTGCAACACTTGATATTCTAGTTTCAAGCATGTTTTACTCAATATAGGTCATCAAATCTCAGCCACAAGCTGTAATATCTTACTGCATTTAGGACCTAAACACTTAAAACAAGTATAAAATCTTATGTATGGCCGCGCAAGTCCCGGGATTCCCAACATGTCCATAACACACCCAGCCGAGTCCCATGGGGAGGGTGGATGAAAGTTGGAAAAGTCAGCAAAAGTCCCAAAAATGTTCAAAATACCTACACAGATTCGAGTCCCACAAGTTCCGCCACCGGCCGGGATGCCCAGTATGTCCAAAACGCGCCCAGCAAAGTCCCACGGAGAGGTGGGGAGAAAAGTGAGAAAAGTCGGTGAAATTTTCAAAAGTCCCACCCGGGTTCGAGTGTGCACTCAAACTCAAACTCGAACCCGGTTGGGACTTGAACCTTGGTAGGTATTTTGAAAATTTCGGGGGACTTTTGCAGACTTTTCTAAATTTCCCCCCCCTACTTCCCGTGGGACTTTGCTGGGTGCGTTTTGGACATTTTTTGTATCGCGGGATTTGTGTGCCTGGCGGCGAGACTCGTGGGACTGGAACCTGGGCAGGTATTTTGGACACAATTGGGACTTATGAACATTTTGGCCGCCTTTTTCCCCTCTTCTTCCCCGCCTTCCTGTGCACCATTGCTGGGTGTGTTTTGGACACTTGGACAAAAATAGTTTCAAGCATATATTACTCAATATAGGTCATCAAATCTCAGCAACAAGCTGTAATATCTTACTGAGATCATTTAGGACCAAAACCCTTAAAACACGTAAAACACTAACATAAAATCTGCTTAGTGAGAAGAATTATCTTACCAGACAGAAAATAAGCAAATATCACACTTATTTGAGATATTTCATCTTACTTAGATTTCAGTTTTTTCAGTGTGAGAAAACCAATTTTTCCATTTGTTCAGCATGGCTGTTACGGTCTGTGGTTTTTGACTCCAGGATGCAGAGCAAGGAAGGCGATGTGCAGGCAAGAAGTCAGTTTAATTGGGGGAAAATGCAGATAGTGCAGCATGCAAAAGAAGAAGAAAATACCAAAATTAGGGGTATTTTATTTGAATTAAGCAAAATTATCTGTCAATAAAACAAGACAATATGGCTTGTTTCAAAAACAAGTAAAATTAGCTAAGCTCAATGAACCTTTGAAAATACCTTAAAATAAGTTTATTCTCACGAATAACAGTACTACTATATGAGTACGTATTTTCTATTGTTTCATTGGAAATAAAACAGCAAAGTCCATTTGGCTGTCATCTGTTTTAATATGAGACACAATTATGTCGAAGCCATGATTTTTTCTTTCATGCCTGAAATAAGAAATTATTACTTTTAAAAAGTTGTTATATACTTGTGAGTGTGATGACACAACTTTGCAACAGCTGATATTCTAGTTTCTAGCATGTTTTACTCAATATAGGTCATAAAATCTCAGCAACAAGCTGTAATATCTTATTGAGATCATTTAGGACCAAAACACTTAAAACAAGTAAAACACTCTAACATAAAACCTGCTTAGTGAGAAGAATTATCTTATCAGAGAGAAAATAAGAAAATATCACCTTTATTTTGTCATGTCAGGTGATCATGTTCTGTTTAGTTATGTTCTGTTTTTGACTCCATTAGTTCCTGCCTCATTTGTTTGAACTCACGCACCTGTTGTTAATCATGTCGCTATTTCAGCCTGTCATTTTCTGTTGGTCGGCCTGGTGTCATCACTCTTGTTTTTGCGCCGTCCATGCCATAGTTCAGGGGTAGGGAACCTATGGCTCGCGAGCCAGATGTGGCTCTCTTGAAGACTGTATCTGGCTCTCAGATAAATCTTTGCTGACATTGCTTAACATGATAAGTAATGAATAATTCCGCTGGAAATAATAGTGTTAAAAATAACGTTCAAATAATTGCATTTTAAACCATCCATCCGTTTCTACCGCACCTGTTCAAGGATGCGGGTGGCTCAACCAACCCCAGCTGTCCTTTGGGGTACAGGAGGGTTGCATTAATGTTAAGAAGTATTTAAGTTATTATTGATTAGCTTCAGAATAATCTTATTGGAAGGTATAAAATACTTATTATCCTCTAAAAATGTTAGTCTTACATAAAAATGCAAGTATTGTATTCAGTGTTAAAAAAAAATATTATATGGCTCTTACGGAAATACATTTTACAATATTTGGATTTCATGGCTCTCTCAGTCAAAAAGGTTCCCGACCCCTGCCATAGTTCGTACTAGTGTTCATTGTTCATGCTGCCTTGCTCATGTCACAGTAAGTGTTGTTTGTTTTATGTTCATAGTTTATGTTTAAGTATTAGTTTTGTTCTCTGCGTTAAGTTTTGTGCCTCCACTGTCTCAAACTCAATTCACCTGGGGGCCACTAGGTGCAGAGTCTGGGTGAGGCTAGGCCGCGAGAAAAAATTTCTTTAAAAAAATGTTGCATACTCCTCAGCATGTGTAGTTGTATAATGGCGTTTCAAATTGTATATCTTGTGCACCGCAACTTTCTGCAAATAAGACACATCGTGGTGCTCCTGTGCTCAACAAAGAAATACTGCATCTCCCGCTTTTCCTGGAATTGCCTTTGAACATCACTAACCTTTCTCTTTACTGCAGGCTTTGAAAAAGACATGTTTGGGGTTGTGGAATATATTTGTAATTAGCCGACGCACGGAGAATAATATTATTTCCGCAATGTGTGTCGTTCCGCTTTTTCTCCCCACAGCAACAGGGCGGTCGGCGGATAATAGATGGGAAAGTACCTGGATAGCGAGTGCGAAAAAAGTGACGGCTACCGGAGTGTTATCCGGAGTCATATAGAAATATATGTAGTAGGGGTGTAGCGGTACACAAACATTTCGGTTCGGTACTTACCTCGGTTCAGAGGTCACGGTTCGGTTCATTTTCGGTACAATAAGAAAAAAACTAAATATATATTTTTTAATTTTTTATTCAACAAATTTGCTAAATCTTCCACCAAAAATATTTTGATGTGAAGTAAACAGAAACTTGGATAGGTCAATAATTCATAATAACATTGATTTTGATTCAATATTATGTTTCCAGCATTGACAGTTTTAAAGAAAAAAAAACAGCTTTGTTTAATTAGACAACGTTGCAACTTTTTCTACATTACATTTAGCCTTTAAGTTTTTTTATTTCACTTTTTTTTTTGTTTATTTTATTAAGATTTTTAGAATGTGCCATGGACCTTTAAATCATTAGGTGTGTGCCGCAAATGGCCTCCGGGGCACACTTTTGACACCCCTGCTATAGATTTTAAAAAATTAAATCAGAGCCTGGCGACACATGCATGTTTATAATAACTCTTTCGCTCGTCCGTCTCTGTCCTTCCCTCATCAATGCTGCTGTGTGCACAAATTGTCTTGTTTTGAACCCCTTCTCAACCTTGAATGTACATTGAAAACACACGCAACCCTAACTTAAAATGGCGGACATTTGAGGCATTTAAGAAACTCCACCCGGACAGCCCCGCAAAAGAGGACATGTCCGGTGAAAAGAGGAGGTATGGTCAGTCTATCATAGCCCAGTCGTTGCTAACATGCCGTGTGTTGTTTTTTTGATTGATTGAAACTTTTATTAGTAGATTGCACAGTACAGTACATATTCAGCACAATTGACCATTAAATGGTAACACCCCAATAAGTATTTCAACCTGTTTTAAGTCGGGGTCCACGTAAATCAATTCATGGTGCCTCGATGGGGTGCAACGGATCAAAAAACTTACGGATTGGATCATTTTTTTTCAAATCAGCAAAAAAAAAAAAAGAAGACCAATAAACAGAAGTTTTGCCGTTTTGTTTTGTAACACTTTTAAATTATTAAATTAAAATATATAAAATATAGTTCAAGTGCACAAGGCATAATATCATCTTTTTAACATAATTAATGAAAAACCTTGCCACATAAAAAGGGATTTCTCCTTTCCTCCACTGCTTGTGTCAGTACCTACACAAGGTGACTCTCCTAGAGGGGGCGTGTCTTCTCATCTCCCACTCTGCTGAGATGAAATGAGCGCTTATGGTCACATAGTTCCCCTGGACCTCCACCCTTCTGTCGTCACCGCAACAGATGTCGCTCGGGATAGTTCGTCCACAACTTTTTTTCTTCCCTTGCTCATAAAAATCTGGCACAATCTTATCGTTGAAGTTGGTGCGCGACGAGATGTCGTAACGTGGCTGAAGCACTTTCAGCATGTGTTTAAAACCCTCGTTTTGCACAATGGAATCTGCACCTATAAACACACCGATTAAATGGCACGGGGTGTTCATGTTCCTCCATTACTCCGCTGGCCTTTACCACGCTGTGCGGACAACTTTTTTATTTTTTATTTTTTCCATAAATCAGACCGCGGATCACGTGTGTGCCGAACCGAAGATATTGATCCGAACAGATCACGGATCAATGTTGACCCGTTGCACCACCAGTGCCTCGGTGTGCATTGTCTACAAAACGTGCGCTACTTAATATGTCCGTGTCGTTCGGTACTCCTCCGAACCGAACCGAAACCCCCTTACAGAATCGGTTCAATACAAATACACGTACCGTTACACCCCTAATATGTAGTGTTCATCGTGTGAGGCAATGCAAATTAAACTATAAAAAAAACAAATAACGGTTCGAATTGGTCCAGGTTATCGGGGACTGTTATTACTGATAGACAGGTGTCGCAGTGGGACTGTAAAAAAATCTTTCTGTCGCTTTCACTCATTTGCCGCTTTTCCACTAATGTAGGGGTAGGCGACCCAGAACGTTGAAAGAGCCATTTTGGACCCAAATAACACAACGCTGTCAAGCGCCTTTCATATAAAACTCGAGGGCGGCACTAACATTAAAATTTCATATTAAGGTGGGGGCCGCAAAATAACGTCTAGCGGGCTGCAATTGGCCCTTGGGCCGCATGTCTGAGACCCCTGTTTTAGATGTTGTTGGTTAGATGTTTTAGGTATTGATGTTTTGATGTTTTGGGTATCCATCATTTGATGTTTTGGGTATCTATTTGAAAATGTTTGTACTGATGATCAGATGTTTTAGGTATCGATGATTAGATGTTTTAGATATTGATGGTTACATGTTTTAGGTATTATTGATTTAATGTCTTAGCAGTTGATGGTTAAATGTTTTAGATATTGCTCATCACATGTTTTAGATATTGACCATCACATGTTTTAGATATTGATCATCACATATTTTAGATATTGTTGGTTTGGTGTTTTAGGTTTTGATGATTTGATGTTTTGGGTATCCATCATTTGATGTTTTGGGTATCTATTTGAAAATGTTTGTACTGATGATCAGATGTTTTAGGTATCCATGATTAGATGCTTTAGATATTGATGGTTACATGTTTTAGGTATTAATGATTTAATATCTTTGCAATTGATGGTTAGATTTTTTTAGATATTGATCATCACATATTTTAGATATTGATAGTTTGGTGTTTTAGGTTTTAATGATTTTTTGTTTTGGGTATCCATCATTTGATGTTTTGGGTATCTATTTAAAAATGTTTGTACCGATGATCAGATGTTTTAGGTATCGATGATTAGATGTTTTAGATATTGATAATTTGATGTCTTAGCCATTGATGGTTAAATGTTTTAGATATTGAACTGAATTGATTTACGTGGACCCCGATTTAAACCAGTTGAAAAACGTATTCGGGTGTTACCATTTAGTGGTCAATTGTACAGAATATGTACTGAACTGTGCAATCTACTAATAAAAGTATCAATCAATCAATCAATCATCACATATTTTAGATATTGATGGTTTGGTGTTTTAGGTTGTGATGATTAGATATTTTAGGCATCCATTATTTGATGTTTTGTGTATTAATGATGAGTTGTTTTGGGTATTGATGATGACTTGTTATAGGTATTTATGATTTAATGTTTTAGGTATTAAGGATGATATGTTTGAGTTAGTAATGATAGTCTTTGAAACAGTTGGAGTCCAAAAGGACAGGCATTCAGAGCGAATAAGAAGGAAATAAAACAAAGCCACACGAATAAGAGGCTAGAGTTCAGTTTGGGGACATGTCTCCAGGATATTTTCCGGACTTTGACACCGAGTCTCATTGCTGCCCTGCTGTTCTACAAAAGTGCTTTTGGATTGCAAGGCCAGACTCCGCCGTGTTTTAGGAAAGGTTGTGCAGGCCTGTTCTCATTTTGTTGAACGTTCCCCGTTTCTGCAGTCCAACTGTAACTCCTTCTCATCATCGTCCCATCCGATCAGTACTTTACTCTGCGGGGGAAGCATGCCTTTAAAAGGTACAACTTTGCATTACCAAGAGACACAGTGAACAGGGATTTGGAGTAGCTGCAAATAGAACAATTGTGTCTCTCATAATAACTTAATCATCATGCTGGAGAGACACGATTTGGGGTTTATCAATGTGGCCAGCATCAACAAAAACGATTACAAACAATTATCAAATATTATGTGTGAGGCAAATTGTTACTTTAAAACATCGTTTATGTTTTTTGTCTGATTGTTTTAGCAAATATGCAGTTTGGAGACTGTGTCTGAGAAGCGAATGTGTTTTGCTTGGCTGCAATTTTTCTAGCAGCAAGAGACACCATCTTATTTCCCAGCATACACAAACTTTTCCCCAGCCTGGGGTTTGTTTAACGAACCAGGATTTTACTAGCATATTGTTTCTTGCACCGTCTCTATGGCCATTAACTATATTACACAATATTCACTGTTCAAGCAGTAAGAGGTGGGTGGGTGTGGGGGTCATTTGCAATCTCTCCTGCAGACCTTTGAGTCCTAAACTGGCACTCTCAGCACATCATGCCAACCTACCAATCTCCTCACCCTGTCCTTGTCCTTGACAGCGGGTGCAGTGTGCCAGATGGTGATGGAGGTGAGGATGGAGTATCGTCATGGTGGTGCAGAAGTGCACCACCATCATGACTGACTATATGTCATATATTATTTATAGGTTGCACGGATGCAGCAGGACGGGCATCCTCTGTGGTTCCCTTTTTGTTCTGCTCGCACTGGAGTTTTCACCGATGTTCCCAGCAAGTGGAAGAAATATCCACTCAGTAATATTGTTTAAAGGCCTACTGAAACCCACTACTACCCACCACACAGTCTGATAGTTTATATATCAATGATGAAATATTAACATTGCAACACATGCCAATACGGCCTTTTTAGTTTACTAAATTGCAATTTTAAATTTCCCGGGAGTTTCGTCTTGAAAACGTCGTGTAATGATGACGTGTACGCAAGACGTCACGGGATTTTAGGAAATAAAAGCTAAATGTCGTCTGCTTTAACGGCATAATAATACAGTTTTTTGGAGAATTGTGTTGCTGAATATTTTGCAATTTGTTCAATTAATATTGGAGAAGTTAAAGTAGCAAGATGGATTTGGGAAGCTTTAGTCTTTAGCCACACAAACACACGGTGATTCCTTGTTTAAAATTCCTGGTGGTCAAAATTTACTATGGATCAGAGCGCAGTCAAGCCAACATTAAACACAACAGAATGTCAACCAGAAGGTTTCGGTGAGAAAATTGTGGTTAAAAAGTCGCTTCTTACCGGACAAAAGCTGAGCTTGCCCCGTCCATAGCTGCCGTCGACTCCCCTGAGACACTGCGCGTCAAGACACCCGTGCACGTACACCTCCGACTATCAGGTACTAGTTAACTCATTAAAACACTAGCAACACAATAGAACGATAAGGGATTTCCCAGAATTATCCTAGTAAATGTGTCTAAAAACACCGGAATCTGTCCCAATGCAATCGCGTTTTATTTTATTTTATTTTTTTCTAGTACGTCGCCATCAATATCCTCAAACACAAATATTTTATCCTCGCTCAAATCAATGGGGAAATTGTCGTTTTCTCGGTCCGGATACCACTTTTTGTTGGAGGCTCCCATTATAAACAATGTGAATATGTGAGGAGCCCCAACACTTGCGACGTCATCGTCTGCGACTTTCGGTAGAGGCAGGGCTTTTGTCTTAGCACCAAAAGTTGCGAACTTTATCGTGGATGTTCTCTACTAAAGCCTTTCAGCAAAAATATGGCAATATCGCAAAATGATCAAGTATGACACATAGAATGGACCTGCTATCCCCGTTTAAATAAGAAAATCTCATTTCAGTAGGCCTTTAAGTTTGTCTATTCTCGGCCCTCGGCTTTGTGTAGCCCTAAACAACATTTAGTTTTTTGTTTTGGTCCTTAATATACCCCTGGAGGGCCCGGAGGTTTTGGCTCAAAATCTCACGATACATGGCCCCATTCATTCTTTCCTTAACACGGATCAGTCGTCCTGTCCCTTTAGCAGAAAAACAGCCCCAAAGCATGATGTTTTTACCCCCATGCTTCACAGTAAGTATGGTGTGCTTGGGATGCAACTCAGTATTCTTCTTCCTCCAAACACGACGAGTTGAGTTTATACCAAAATGGATACATGGATGATACAGCAGAGGATTGGGAGAATTTCATGTGGTCAGATGAAACCAAAATAGAACTTTTTGGTATAAACTGAACTCGTTGTGTTTGGAGGAAGAAGAATACTGAGTTGCATCCCAAAAACACCATACCTACTGTGAAGCATGGGGGTGGAAACATCATGCTTAGGGGCTGTTTTTCTGCTAAGAGGACAGGACGATTGGTCCGTGTTAAGGAAAGAATAAATGGGGCCATGTGTCGTGAGATTTGGAGCCAAAACCTCCTTCCATCAGTGAGAGCTTCGAATGGTTGACCAAATACTTATTTTCCACCATAATTTACAAATAAACTATTTAAAATTCCTACAATGTGAAATCCTGGATTTTTTTTTAAACATTTTGTCTCTCACACTTGAAGTGTACCTATGATGAAAATTACAGACCTCTGTCATCATTTTAAGTGGGAGAACTTGCACAATCGGTGGCTGACTGAATACTTTTTTGCCCCACTGTATCAGATATATCAGATCATAGGTGGGTTTATTTTGTACCCTTCGTGTTTATATTTCACTCTTTGTTGCATTTTTGTTGCGTTTCACTTGATTGTAAAATATGTCGATCGACAGGGGGTGTGACGTTCATATTTTGTCAATATTCAGTGTTTTATCATTCATAGAAAAATGTAAAATTCTATTATGTTTTTTAAGGTGGTCTGTCATAACGTTGTTAGCATTCAGTCAGACATTGTGAGGTTTTGTATTAATGTCCCTAAAAATAAAGAACTAACCTCCAGACACATTTTTCTCTCGAGTCAAAATAATTGCCCACTTCTGCACTAGGGCCAATTTAGTGTTGCCAATCAACCTATCCTCAGGTTTTTGTAGGTGGGAGGAAGCCGGAGTACCCAGAGGGAACCCACGCAGTCAGGGGGAGAACATGCACGGAAAGATCTCGAGCCCGGAATTGAACCCAGGACTACTCAGGACCTTTGTATTGTGAGGCACATCCACTAACCCCTGTTTACCGTGCTGCCCCCATTCAACCATGTTACACTAAATGATTTCACTGACCTGCTGTTGACATCTATTTGATAATGAAAGTCACCGCAAGTTTAGCAGAAGTCACTTGAAGTAAACAGTTTGAGGGCTGCAACCACATGAAGTATCAACAAAGTTAGACTTGTATCTGAGGTGACGTTCACAAAGTTGTTTCAACAGCACAAAGTCAAAAGAGAAAATGCTCGGTCAATGCTAATGGAGATCACTGTCACGTCCTGAAATAGTTCACGATGCTTTCCCAGTGACTAGCGGGACACTCTAAAGACGATTTGTCAGTTTAATCCTCAGTGCCAGTATTTTTATGCTTTAAGAACTTAAGTGCATGCTCCAACCAAAAAGGTCATCTTGGTTTTCCAAACATAAGCAAGTGCTGCAAGTCGTTTTCATTATGGGCGGCCGACACCGGGGAATTGGAAATTGATCCGATACCAAGTATATACAAAGCTAGTATCGCAAATACTGAGACTTTTGACTTGAAATGTTCTGATAGTTGAATCATTTTGTAAATTTGCCTCCAGTTAGTTGATTAGTTTAGTACGGGGGGCAGCTACCCACGGCTGTAGATCTTTGGCGCCGCTCCAGTGGCTCCCTGGACTTCGTTCAGCGATGTGATCAAATGAAAAAATATATTTTTAAAAAATATATATTTTCTGTAGGAGAACAAACATGACACAAACCTTCCTAATTGTTAGAAATCCCACTGTTTATGTTAATACGTGTTTCACTGATGAGAGTATTTGGCAAGCACCGTTTTGTCCTACTAATTTCAGTGATCCTTGAACTCATCGCAGTTTGTTTACATGCGCAACTTTCTCTAATGGTGCCACAGAAAGACGTGTTTCATGCCACTCCTTTGTCTCATTTTGTCCACCAAATGTTTTATACTGTGCGTGAATGCATAAAGGTGAGCTTTGTTGATGCTGGAGTGCTTATTAGGCATATTTGGTCAATCCATGACTGCAAGATAATCGATGCTATTTAGGCTAGCTGTATGTACGTATTGCATCTTTATGCCTTATTTGTAGGTATATTTGAGCTCTCTTAATTTCCTTTACTTATGTCCTATGTGTATTTAATTTATATTTGTATTTTTTATGACACATTATCTGTATGTAATATTGGCTTCATTTCTCATAGTTGTTTGTGCGCCATGTTGTTCCAGACCACAGCAAACGTTACTCAGATCGCAAAAATTGCAATAAATTATTTAAAAGAAGACAGCCTGACGTTTCCCTTGACAAATTCACAGATTTTCCAGAATTTTAGGTTTTCCAGGACATTTTTGTCGTTCAAAATGAATTTACCATTTTTCAAACTTCCACCATTTCCGCATTTTTCAACCGATTCAAACAATTCCACCTTCAACACATTTCACCATCCTGGATATTTAAACTACCTTTCAACCAAGTCCAAAAAAATTCCCGGATTTTACAAAATTCATGCTTTTCTAAAGCCCTTTTTCTGGCGACTACTCTTTCCACATTTTTCGGTGCATTTCAACCGTTTTACCGTCAAAACATTCCTCTTAATCAGAACAAAAAACAAAGTTATTTTTTTGAACTTTTGTGCATAATGTAACTAAGATGACATTTTAAAATAACACTAAATAAAAGTGTACTCTTTATACATAACGCCACTACAATGGTTTAAAACAAATAAAGTGCACTTTTGTGCATGATGTCACAGAAGATATTTCAATAACTGTCAAATAAAAATAAGCTGCATAATAGGTTCCTGCGAACGTTATCTCCTTCTGTTGTTGACTTTTTTTTTTCATACGGTGTTGACCTGAAAATAGTTGCTTCGGTATTTTGTTGGTGTGGCACCGAAAGGAGATGTTGACATGCAGACTTTCAAGCACTCCTCATTCTGTGGCAGGTAACTTTTCAAATGCTGCTCCATTAGCAGTGCTGTTACTTTTTGTAGCAACGCTTTTGCCGCATAATTGTTGAACATAGTCCCGCTTGAAGCCAAACCACAACCAAACGATTGATCCTGTGCTGTTTTTCTTGTAATTAATTATTTCTTACTTTGTTACCAGATTTGCACCTTCTCTCTTTCATATTACCGCAACTCACCGTTAGCATCACAGCTAAGGTTACCCTGTCGCTACCTCTCTGCTCTGCGGGAGCGTATGACGTTGTACACGTGACCTGTGCAAGAAGGTGCGTTTGGTTTACGTTTCTGTGAGAAGGAGAGACAAGAAAGAGTGGGAAACGCATGTAGTGTAATTCCCGCAGCTATAAGCAACTGTGTGAGAACGTGTACTCAAATATCACGTTATAGTCATTTTCCATATCGCACAGAGATAAACCCGCGATATATCGTCCAACCCTACAGTCTGCTCAAAATGAGGGAAAGTGCCACTCAACACAACAAATGATGCTGGGATCAAAGTTGGAATAGCCAAAAAACACATTTTAAGATAATCAACACTTTACTGCCTTTTAGCGACTAAAGTGGATAGTGAACCACCCTAATTCGTCACGTTTCATGTGTCAAGTAAACCAGCGACAAATGGGGCCATATGAATCCCCCTTCCTCCTGTATTAATTAGCACACTTTTGATTGATTGATTGATATTTTTATCAGTATATTGCACAGTACAGTACATATTCCGTACAATTGACCACTAAATGGTAACACCCGAAAAAGTTTTTCAACTTGTTTAAGTCGGGGTCCACGTTAATCAATTCATTGTACAAATATATACTATCAGCATAATACAGACATCACACAGGTTAATAATCTTAGTATATACATTGAATTATTTACATTATTTACAATCCGGGGGGTGGGATGAGGAGCTTTGGTTGATATCAGTACTTCAGTCATCAACAATTGCATCAACAGAGAAATGTGGACATTGAAACAGTGTAGGTCTTATTTAGTAGGATATATACAGCCAGCAGAGAACATAGTGAGTTCTGATAACATAAGAGCAAGTAAATACCTTCAAAGTTCATTTGATTATTTACATTAGGTTATTTATAATCCGGGGAGATGAGATGTGGATGGAGGAGGGTATTAGTAAAGGGTTGAAGTTTCCTGGAGGTGTTGTTTTAGAGCGGTTTTGAAGGAATAAAGAGATGCACTTACTTTTACACCTGTTGGGAGTGCATTCCACATCGATGTGGCATAGAAAGAGAATGAGTTAAGACCTTTGTTAGATATCGGAAATTGGGTTTAACGTGGTTTGTGGAGCTCCCCCTGGTGTTGTGGTTATGGCGGTCATTTACGTTAAGGAAGTAGTTTGACATGTACTTTGGTATCAGGGAGGTGTAGCGGATTTTATAGACTAGGCTCAGTGCAAGTTGTTTTACTCTGTCCTCCACCCTGAGCCAGCCCACTTTGGAGAAGTGGGTAGGAGTTAGGTGTGATCTGGGGTGGAGATCTAAAAGTAACCGGACTAGCTTATTCTGGGATGTTTGGAGTCTAGATTTGAGGGTTTTGGAGGTGCTGGGGTACCAGGAGGTGGAAGCGTAATCGAAAAAGGGTTGAATGAGAGTTGCCGCTAGAATATTCAAGGTGCTTTTGTTGACCAGAGAGGATATTCTGTAGAGAAATCTCATTCTTTGGTTGACCTTTTTGAGTACCTTGGTTGTCATTTTATCACAGGAAAGATTAGCTTGTAGAATGGAACCTAGGTAGGTGATCTCATCTTTCCTGGTGAAAACAATGTCACCCACTTTTATAGTGAAGTCACTGACTTTCTTAAGGTTGATTTGGGACCCAAATAGGACGGGTTCCGTTTTACCTAAGTGTATGGATAGCTTGTTGTCAGCGAGCCAGGTGCAAATGTTAGGCTAGTTCAGCTCTGAGGATTTGTTCCACCTGTGACTTGTCCTTGCAGGGCCGAGTCATCCGCAAACAGGAACAATTCACAGTAGCATGCTGATGGGATGTCATTTACACATATTAGGAACAGTAAAGATCCTAGTATACTGCCTTGGGGGACTCCACAGCTTACTGAGGGGGGCACCTCTACCACCTGTTTCCTCCCCTCTTTTATATAAGAGTACAGTACTATAAGGAAACACAATAATATGAATGATGAAAGAAATGTTGACGTAGTGATGCAGGTTCAACAACCATTAATTATGGCAAATTCTCCTTAATGTCAAAGTATTGGCGAGTTCAGTTTCAGTGATGTCGACAATCGCTTATGTCTCAGTGTGTCAGCCAGTTTGAGGGGCGTCGCCATAAGCAAGTAGGAGATTGTGAATTATTAATGCGGTGTTTACTGCTGATTTTTCCATCATGGAATAAACTCTGCGAGCTTGGAACCCCCACTGAGGAGCGACTGTATTCAGTATATGATTTCTCAAAGCAAAGTGAATATGCATTTTGAACCTTCTTACTTATTGTTGAACCCATCCATGCATCCATTTTGTACCATTCGGATGGATGGATGGATTATTGTTGAACCATTACAAATAATTAGTTTGGTTATTGTGAGCATGACCAAGCACATAACAATATTGTTGCTACACACTGATGAAATACTACTACGGATCAGTGTTTATTATCATACAGTAATTGTGTCCCATGAAAGCGCTAAAACAAATATTGTGTTGCCAGGTAACAGCAGAGTGAGGTCAGGCAATCGGATGAAAAATGTTATCATGTCAGCACTTTTTATAACGTTTGCTGGGCAATGCAGGAATGCAGTCGGGTTCGAACACAGCGTATGGTAAGAAACAATGATTTATTAATAAATAAAACAGTCTATGAACAGAAAAACTGGCACAAGGGCACAAAAGGCAAAACAAAAACTACTAGCATGAGAGCTAGAGATTAAAAAAAGGTGTAGCGCGAAAGCTAGCGAGTAGAAACATGGAATATCAGTCGTCACTTGTTGCGTGCAAAGCAAATTAGGATGCGAGGAAGACTGATCAAAAAGGGCAGGCTTAAATAAGGCAGTAGTCAAGAGAAACAGGTGTGCGTCAACAGCGAGTAGCAGGTGGAACTAATATGAAACCATGGTGACAGAAACAAACAGGAACTAAGGAAGTCAAACATAAACAGAATATGACACAAAAATGGAACAAAACTAGAATAAGGCAGCGGATAATAACACTTTTAACTCTATTCAAAATGCTTTAACATCATTTCATGTGTGTCAAAAAACATTACAATCCAGCTGTGATAAACTTATCTTAACTTAATTTTACTCTGATGTCATCACTTAGTTTTACGCAGACATACGCACACACCCACGCTTCAACCTACCAACTGTCATCCTGGTCATTTGGAAACATCAAAATTACAATATAAAATGTACTTTTAAGATAATGTATCATAATTATAATATAAATGTAGCATTTTAAAGAAGTGACTTGAATCATAGAGCGATACCAACCTATCAAAAAGTGGACTTCCATTTACTGTAGTGGAACTGGCTGTACCCAGTTACATGTTTTTTTTTTTGGTTTGAGTGTTTCTTAAAACCATTAAATGACTGTTATTTATTATACAAAATTAATAAAAATACTAGGATTTGCT
Organism: Nerophis ophidion; assembly: GCF_033978795.1. Taxonomy (NCBI): domain Eukaryota; kingdom Metazoa; phylum Chordata; class Actinopteri; order Syngnathiformes; family Syngnathidae; genus Nerophis; species Nerophis ophidion. The sequence goes on from NC_084625.1 coordinate 39,516,380, forward strand.
TGAGAAAACACAAGCCGCCGATACGGGTGAGCAGAACTGAAATGCTTGAATGTCACAGGTTGAGTGGAGTGTGTGGATGTGGCAATGGTTCGAATCGGATCAGAAATGTAGGATTTGGAGATGTTTGTATATTTCCCATTAATTTTGAATGGGGGGAAATTCCTGGTAATTCTGGGTAATCAGGGAATTTTCTTAACCGGGAAACATGGTGACTTGAATGTCCAGGGTGTGGATGGTGGAACGGTTCAAATGAGATGAGAAATGTGGGATGTGCAGTCCATTGTATATTTCCCATTCATAGACAATGGGGAGAAAATTACAGGCAATCCCGGGAAAACCAGGAAATTTGGGAAATGGAAAACGAGTTTTGTATTCGATATATCTGAAGAGTAGTGTGTGTGTGGACGGTTGAAAGGTCAGAATCAGGTTTAAAAATGGCACAAACTTTGGAGAATTTAGGGCATAGTAGAACTATGAATACAAATTACTTTCAATGGGAATTTCCTGGAAATCTGGGAATTTTTGGAAAACTGTTATTGATTTTATCAGAATTGACCCTTGATGACATGAATAGGTTGGTGTTAGAATTTCTGGAATCAGTAAAAATATGTTGACGTAGTAACAGTTTGAATAGAGAATGGATATTTCGGAATTTGGGGAAAAAACGGGAATTTTTACAAAAGAAAATGCTAAAATTTGTCGTCCCAACTAATTTTTTAAAGAGGGAATGGTCAAAAATGTTTGGAAAATGTGAACTGTGAAAACTTTCCAGGAAGAGGTAAAATTGACATTTGGAAAACCTGGAATTCTGGGAATTCCTGGAATTATTTTGAATTTAGAATATGGTAGTTTGATTGTCCAAGATGAGTGGAGTGTGTAAATGGTAAAACAGTTCGATTCTGTTGAAAAATGTTGGAATCTTGCGAGTTCGAAAAATGGCCCATTCATTTTCAATGGGAAAAATGTCTGCATAATCTGTGGCAGAATAATAAAAATAGATTAGTTTTTGTTTTAGATTCTTAAGTGTAAATGTTTGGGCATTCACACAATGAAATAAAATTGTATGGTCATGTTTGAGCGTTAATCATCCATCCCTTCATCCATTTTCTACCTCTTGTCCCTATCAGGGTCGTGGGGGGTGCTGGAGCCTATCCCAGCTGCATGAAAATCGGGAGGAAAATTTGCTAAAGTCTGCACTGTTTGTAATAAACTACACTGTATATGGGCTTTAATATACATTAATTTATAATTTTTTGTTTTGCATTAGATGAAAAACGGTCCACACTTGGTTTATACAGAATGACGACAAAATGGTTGGGACAAAATGACAAGTCCACACTAATCAATTAATTAACAATAAATTACACAGTGGAGGACAATAAAATTATAGTATTATTTAATCTGTAGTGTTGTTTTTTTAATTAAACGGTTATGTTGTTAGCTGCAGTCAAATATTTCATTATACTTTTTTTTTTCTTTTTTTTAAACTTTCAATCAACTTTACACTTGCCTAGATCTTAATGTGTAGGTAAAATACACAAACATTCTCTCCATAATAAAATGTTTTCCAGAAGCAGGTTTTAGTCACAAACACGTAAAATCAACCTGAGGTTTTTATTTGTATGACATTCAACCTTAAAATCATCTTGTCCCCTTTTTTTTTTAATCCATCCAATGTAAAATTGTCATGCCTGGAAATCAGTTTCATGTTTGATCATGTTTATGTTTTGTTTTTGGACTTTTGTTTCCCGTTTTGCACTTCCTGGTTTTGTTTGTTTCCATAGTTACTCATTAGTTTCCCTGTCCTCAGCCTCCCACCTGTTAGTAATCATCATCACAGTCATTATTTAGACCATTCTGTTTCTGTCCTCGTCCTGGGAACTTTGCTGTTGCTACCTGCTCCTTGCCAACCTTCATGCCTTGCCACGCCGTCTATTGTTTCGACCATGCCACGTAAGATTTTGTTTGTATTTATGCCCAGTGCATGTTTTTGGTTTGTTCTGTACCATAGATAGTATTTTTTGTTTATTTGTATATAGTCATGCCATCGTACTGTTTTGTTTGGAGTTTAGCCTAATTTATTATCCGCCATTGAGCACATCCTTTGTTTTCCTGTTGTTGTATTATAGTGTGTAAATAAATTAATCATGTACCTCAATTCACGCCTGGCTCGTCCCAAATATTCTCTGCATCGAAGAAGCAATACAAATCCAAGTCACAGTCCTGACAAAAATATGTACTTCCAGTCTAGTCTTAAAAGAATAAACAATGAAACGTGACTATTACATTTATACATGTTATCCCAAAATGTTCAGTATCATTCCAGATATACTTAATGCCATAATCCTTCATCCAACATAGTTTAACCATCACCAATCCAACTTTGATCCTATAAATGTGAAATCTTCTTACTCAGCTCTGATAAAAAAAAAAAATATGCATGTTTGTACACAAGTGACAGCTTTTAAAAGGGTTATAAACATTCTTAAGAAATGGTTTAATATGTACTGCAAAGAAGTATTACTACAACAAAGACTTAGTTTATCAAACTAGGCTTGTCAAAAGTATTGATACTTCGAAACCAACACACAAAATAAGACATTTCATGATCGTCAGTACAAAATACTGTACAACACTATACAGGGTTCATACGGCTTAAAAACCTTGAACATGCTTAGATTTTAATGTTGTTTTTTCAGGGTTAAAAAAAGCTTGTGATTTGGGTGAAGTGTTTGCAAATGCTTGGAAATGTTCAGGTGCTCTGACTCAATAGGCTAATTATAAAATGTAAAAAAAAATAAAAAATAAAGTTTCCTTAAAAATGAAAGCTACACGCTTGATCTGTTGGCTTTGCACGATCCCTTACATTAGGTTGTTGTCATTTCAGAGCTGTATATATGGCTCTTTGTCGCCCCCAAGAGGACAGTGGTGGGAGGTTGTTGGGTAAATGAACATTTGATGGAAAATGTCAAATACAAACATTGGCTAAAACATGGACCAAATCCACGTGTAGCCTGCTGCAATGTGTTGGCAATCAAACTATCCCCAGGTGCATGACTTTGGAGGTGGGAGGGAGCCGGAGTACCCGGAGGGAACCCACGCCATCACGGGGAAAACATGCAAACTCCACACAGAAAGATCCCAAGCCTGGGATTGAACTATGGACCTTCGTGTTGTTAGGCACATTAGAGATGCGCAGATAGGCAATTATATCATCCGCATCCGCATCACCAAAGTCGTCATCCACCCAAACCAACATTTTATCAGGAGAGTACCCGCCCGCCAACTGCCCGCTAAAATACATCAGAGGTTGTCCGCCTGTCCCACTTACAGAGCTATTTAAACCTGTTTCACAGAGTAATGATGACAATTGGAGCCGCTAACATTCCCGCGACTATCCAATAGCGTTCATCTGATGACATGAATATTGGCGTGCTGTGAAGCCATTGCCTTAGACACCTTCAACATCATGTACAAACTGATTTTTGGTCCGGCATCATGTTGTGTGCAGCTTCCGCAATTACACGTTCAGGATTGAAAGGCATACTGGGTGATACAGAGTACACTGATGGTTGTGATATAAACAATTTTAACACTTACTAATATGCGCCACGCTGTGAAGCCACACCCAACAAGATTGACAAACACATTTCGGGAGAACATCGGTACAGTAACACAACATAAACGCAACACAACTAATACCCATAATCCTTTGTATCCGTGATATTTCCTGAATATATTTTACACCCCCGCGTCCCCAACCCCGCCCACCTTACCAACTTATTTGGGTGACTACCGGCAGTCATTCAGGAGAATAATAGCGTCTCTTATTGTCTTCTTCGTTTTATGACACGAGTCTTAAATGGCTCTTTGAATGGCAAAGGACCATCCCAGAACCATGTATATCAAATATTACCGGATGGTTCAACTGCCACCCGCCCGAATCTAATTAAAATCTATTTTTTCGTCATGTCAACCGCCTGGCCCGCGGTTTATCCGCGGACTCCGCGGATGGGACCGCAAACCGTGCATCTCTAAGGCACATGCATTAACCCCTGTTCCACAGTGCTGCCCCTGTTTCATAAATCAATAAATATTAATAAATACATTTGTGATGCAGAGTAATAAAATATTATCACGAAATGTGTGATTGTAAAATCTCCTGAGGAAAATGTATACGTATTATGTTAATTGTTTTTTAAACGAGTGGTGTGATTTTGCGACCCCACGGACTGTAAACAAGGAAGAATATGAAAGAGGGTTGGGGGCTTGAGCACGTTGTCTTCAGCTCTTCGAAAGATTTACCATATTTTTCGGATTATAAATCACTATGGAGTATACGTCGTTGCAATAAAAGGTGACTGTGGCTCCTCCTCCTTGACCCACATGAAACCTAAAGCCTGCTTCGAACACATCGTCATTCGTCACCCTCGTTGCCTCAAAATGTCTCTGTCAAACACGAGAAAAGTGAACTTATCCCTTTTGAATAGTTTTTTACCTTCAATCCCAGAAAGGCTTTGACTTAAAGTTGAATCCTGGCTTTGTAGATACACTGAGACAAAGTCTATCCTCATTGTGTTTCTGAAGCTGCATCAATTTCCTCAGAATTTTCAACAAACTTGAAGTGTTTTGTCCAGAAGATTATTCATGATTTGTACGTTTTCATAATGTGCCTGTTCTATTTTTGGCCAAAGCAAAACAAAGAAAACAACCTGGAGTTGTCTTTATTTTTAAGTTATCATGCCATGACTTTACCCTTCCGGCCCACTTGGGAATAGTTTTTCCTCCATGCGGCCCCTGAGCTAAAATGAGTTTGACACCCCTGTTCTAGCGTCTCTGCTCGGAAGGATTCTTCATTCATCATTCCAAGCAACGTATGTAGGTTTCCCAATATAACTAAAACAATTCATACTAACCAAACCCTGCCTGTGTGTGATGTTTGTAGGTTTCCCAATATTTCTAAAACAATCCATACTTATTAAACCTTCCCCGAGTGTGATGTTTGTAGGAGGGTTTACATGGATTCATGTACGTGCTATTGCAAGCTATCGTCGTTTGTATTCACGTAAATGCTAACACATTTACAAGTGTCTGTTTTAGTAGTATTGACATACAATTACATTTTTTGCGTTGTTTCAGATTTGGAAAATCACTAAAACATCACCGTGGAGTGTTTTAGTCTATTTGGAGAGCTAGCTTTCGCAGCTAGTGGGTCCATGATGATGACTTCTGTTCAGTTTGATCAGCTGTTTCACTGCTGTGTTACAGGAAACAATTAAGGCATGTGAATAAACGTACAAAAATGTTTTTTAATTATAATTTTTGCGCTTTAGAAACTTCTAAAAGTTTTAGTCCAGACTTTTTCTTATTGTTTGAGTTTGTAATGCGTGACTTTGTCAACTGACTGGCAGAACACTGCCACAAGTGCTGGAAAAGTGTATTGCAACTGAGTACCAATGTGGACCAAACAGACCATAGCTGAGAAACTGATATTTTTGTTAGCGGTCCTCTCGGGTGGTTTGGCCTTGGTCTTATGGTGAAGAAACACTGTTTTGTGTCCTCCTGAGAACCAGTGTCCTTTACAGCAGGGGTCACCAACCTTTTTGAAACCAAGAGCTACTTCTTGGGTACTGATTAATGCGAAGGGCTACCAGTTTGATACACACTTAAATACATTTCCAGAAATAGCTAATTTGCTCAATTTACCTTTAATAAATAAATCTATATATATATCAAAAAATTGGTATTTCTGTCTGTCATTCCATCGTACATTTTTTTTCCTTTTTTACGGGTTGTTTGTAGACAATAAATGATGAAAAAAAACACTTAATTAAACAGTTTAAAAGAGGAGAAAACCCGAAAAAAATTAAAAATTACAATTTGAAACATAGTTTATCTTCAATTTCGACTATTTAAAATTCAAAATTCAACCGAAAAAATTTAAGAGAAAAACTAGTTAATTCAAATCTTTTTGAAAGAATTTAAGAATTTATGGAACATCATTAGTAATTTTTCCTGATTAAGATTAATTTCAGAATTTTGATGACATGTTTTAAATAGGTTAAAATCAACTTTGAAACAAGATTTAAATTTGATTCTACAGATTTTCTAGATTTGCCAAAATAATTTTTGGGAATTTTAATCATAATAAGTTTGAAGAAATATTTCACAAATATTCTTCGTCGAAAAAACTCAAGCTAAAATGAAGAATTAAATTAAAATGTATTTATTATTATTTACAATAAAAAACAATACTTGAACATTAATTTAAATTGTCAGGAAAGAAGAGGAATGAATTTAAAAGGTAAAAAGGTATATGTGTTTAAAAATCCTAAAAACCTTTTTAATTGTTGTATTTTTTGTCTAAAATTGTCTTTCTGGAAGTTATAAAAAGCAAAGTAAAAAAATATATACATTTATTTAAACAAGTGAAGACCAAGTCTTTAAGATATTTTCTTGGATTTTCAAATTCTAATTGAGTTTTGTCTCTCTTAGAATTAAAAATGTCGAGCAAAGCGAGACCAGCTTGCTAGTAAATAAATAAAATGTAAAAAATAGAGGCAGCTCACTGGTAAGTGCTGCTATTTGAGCTATTTTTAGAACAGGCCAGCGGGCTACTTATCTGGTCCTTACGGGCTACCTGGTGCCCGCGGGCACCGTGTTGGTGACTCCTGCTTTACAGTATACATTCTTAATACAATAGGACTATTTTTGTCAAAGTTTCTTGGTGACGAACCCCAAGATGCAGAGAAGGAGGGTGGCACTTTGCAGGAAAACATTGTTTAATTTAAAATACAAGAACTACAACAAACAAAGGGTGCAAACAAAAAGCCCGCACGTGGGCGGATAGAAAACTAAGGGAGTTAGCACTGGAGCTAGAAACAAAAAGGAACTTAGCATGGAAGCTAGCGGGTAGCAAACAGAAAAACTGAAACAGCTAATGGCTAACAAGAACAGCTTACCGCTACGACGACAAGGACAAAATGTAGCACGACAGGTAGTAGCTGTAACAATGCCAGGCACGACAGGTAGCAACGACACAAGAGGCGGCGGCATAGCTCGGTTGGTAGAGTGGCCGTGCCAGCAACTTGAGAGTTGCAGGTTCGATTCCCGCTTGTGCCATCCTAGTTACTGCCGTTGTGTCCTTGGGCAAGACACTTTACCCACCTGCTCCCAGTGCCACCCACACTGGCATAAATGTAACTTAGATATTGGGTGTCACTATGTAAAGCGCTTTGAGTCACTTGAGAAAAGCGCTATATAAATATGATTCACTAAGAGCGAAATGTGGAATGACAATACAATAATCCAGCACTGACTGGAGGAACAAAGCAGGTAATATAGGAGCGGGCTGATTGACCACAGGTGTGGCAAGGTGCCAATCAGCCGCAGCTGAGGGAAAACAGCACACAGGGAGACAAACAGTAACCTGACAAAATAAGAGCGGTGACAGGAACTAAAAACAGGAATTACTAAACACAGAGGAAACAAAGACAAATGCAGAGGAAAAAAAACTAAAACACAAACAAACTATCAGGGGAAAGCCTGACAATTTTTGTCTGAAACGTGTATTCAAAAGAAATAGACACCAAACAAGATCACTGGTCTTCAAAAGGATACTGCATGCACATTCTCCCATCTACAACTCATGCTGTTCATGCAAAGACAGACTTTCATTTTGGACCAAACAAGGATTTTACATTGAAAGAAAGCATTGCAAGTGGACATGTTTTTAGTCTAGTAGAAATACTGAATGGCACGACACTTTGCTGCCCTGCAGTGTTTAGTAAAGACCACCCATTCACTGTTTGCAAAGAGCAAATCCTTTGCAGCCTCAGCACCTCTGCGGGGATTTTGACTATTCTGTCGCTGTTCACACCTACCAGCTCCATCTTTGTCCCAACATTTTCACTGCTGCTTCCTCTGTGTGCCTGTCATCTTAAAAGGTCATCCCCACCTGGCACAGCCTCAAAGCAAACTGTCACATCCCATCCGTCACACCACCATTATGTGTGTGCGTGGAGTACGCACATTTCACACGTTCGCACGAACTATGCAAAAGTACTTACAGACATTTAAGCGAGTGTCCACGCGGTCTGTGCTTTTTTTCTTCAAGTACAGTGGGGCAAAAAAGTATTTAGTCAGCCATCCATTGTGCAAGTTCTCCCACTTAAAATGATGACAGAGGTCTGTAATTTTCATCATAGGTACACTTCAACTGTGAGAGACAGAATGTTGAGTTTATACCCATCCATCCATCCATTTTCTACCGCTTATTCCCTTTCGGGGTCGCGGGGGGCGCTGGCGCCTATCTCAGCTACAATCGGGCGGAAGGCGGGGTACACCCTAGACAATGAGTTTATACCAAAAAGTTCTATTTTGGTTTTATCTGACCACCTCTGCTGTATCATCCATGTATCCATTTTGGTATGAACTCAACTTGTCGTGTTTGGAGGAAGAAGAATACTGAGTTGCATCCCAAGAACACCATACCTACTGTGAAGCATGGGGGTGGAAACATCATTCTTTGGGGCTGTTTTTCTGCTAAGGGGACAGGACGATTGATCCGTGTTAAGGAAAGAATGAATGGGGCCATGTATCGTGAGATTTTTAGCCAAAACCTCCTTCCATCAGTGAGAGCTTTGAATGGTTGACTAAATACTTATTTTCCACCATAATTCACAAATACATTCTTTAAAATTCCTACAATGTGAATTCCTGGATTTTTTTTTCATATTCGGTCCCTCACAATTGATGTGTACCTATGATGAAAATTACAGACCTCTGTCATCATTTTAAGTGGGAGAACTTGCACAATCAGTGGCTGACTAAATACTTTTTTGCCCCAATGTATGAGTGTAAAATACAGAAAAAACGTATTTTTCGGACTAGAAGGCACTTAAAATCCTTTTATTGTCTCAAAAATCGACAGTGCGTCTTATACCTCGGTTTGCCTAATGTACGGAAAAGATTCTGGTCGTGTTTACCGACCTCAAAGCAATTTTATTTGATACATTTGTGGTGTAACAAAGAGTGTGAACAGTAGATGGCAGTCACACATATGATATACATGTGGACTGCAATGTGATGCCAGTAAACAACACCGAAACTTTAAATGTTTCAGTGAGAATATAGAACATTACACACAGCTCTCAACAATCCATCAAAATGTTGTAGTACAACTTTGCTAAGCCATGAAGCCGCACCACTTGTGGGATTGTCGACCCATTACAGCTAACATAGTCAGACGTACTGTGCTTCAATATATGTACAAGAAGTGCAAAATGGCACGTATTGGCAGACATATTATCTGGTGTTTTGTTTCACAATATTATGCAAAACCAACTTTTCCTACCTTCTGGTACCTCCAGAAAATTTGCGCGAGTCCACCTTTGTAGTCCGTGGCGACACTTTAGTCGATAAGCTTCTTCTTTTTCTCGATCTTATTGTTATGTGACTAAATCTTTCGCTGTTGCCATTTCTAATATAAAGTAGCATAAAGTTATCCGTCAGTAGACGACTCGCTATGGAAATGCTAAAAACTACCGGTGTAGTGGCTTTACATAATTCACCCAAAGAACTTTAGTTAATGTTCCGGTCGGACTGTTTTTCACAGGACACATTTCCAGCGTTTTTCCACTATTGAGCCACAAATGAGGAGATGCTGCTCAGTAGAATAATTTTAACGAGCCGAAACGCGATGATGCGGGTGCAGCAGGACGTCGCAGCCAGCTAACAATAAAGCAGCAGAGGGCTACTTAGCTCTGTAGTATCAATCTGCCGCTAAAAATAATTTGTCTGTTGTAAATGTTAATTTATATACCTTAATTGTTACAAACTGTGTTTGTAACACTGCAGTAAAACAGCTGATAAAACAAAACAGAAGTCATTATCATGGGCCCACTGGCTGCAGAAGCTAGCTTTCCGATCAGCTAAACAGACTCAATAACTCCATGGTGACGTTTTTGTGAATTTACTGAGGAAATTGTGAAACTGAAACAATGCAAAAAGAATGCCATTGTAAGTTTTTAATACTAACACAGACACTCGTAAACGTGTTAGGATAGACTTTTATTCATCTCGCTAAGGGATAATTTCGTTGTTGCAATGCAGGTTTTTACAAACCCAGGATTCCATATGAGTTGGGAAATTATGTTGGATGTAAATATAAACGGAATACAATGATTTGCAAATCCTTTTCAACCCATATTCAATTGAATGCACTACAAAGACAAGATATTTGATGTTCAAACTCATAAACTTTTTTTTTTTTTTTGCAAATAATAATTGACTTAGAATTTCATGGCTGCAACACGTGCCAAAGTAGTTGGGAAAGGGCATGTTCACCACTGTGTTACATCACCTTTTCTTTTAACAACACTCAATAAACGTTTGGGAACTGAGGAAACTGAAAATTGTTGAAACTTTGAAAGTGGAATTCTTACCCAGTCTTGTTTTATGTAGAGCTTCAGTTGTTCAACAGTCCGGGGTCTCCGCTGTCGTATTTTACGCTTCATAATGCGCCACACATTTTCGATGGGAGACAGGTCTGGACTGCAGGTGGGCCAGGAAAGTACCCGCACTCTGTTTTTTTTACGAAGCCACGCTGTTGTAACACTTGCTGAATGTGGCTTGGCATTGTCTTGCTGAAATAAGCAGGGACGTCCATGAAAAAGACGGCGCTTAGATGGCAGCATATGTTGTTCCAAAACCTGTATGTACCTTTCAGCATTGATGGTGCCTTCACATGTGTAAGTTACCCATGCCTTGGGCACTAATGCACCCCCATACCACCACAGATGCTGGCTTTTGAACTTTGCATCGATAACAGTCTGGAGGGTTCACTTCTTCTTTGGTCCGGATGACACAATGTCGAATATTTCCAAAAACAATTTGAAATGTGGACTCGTCAGACCACAGAACACTTTTCCACTTTGTATCAGTCCATCTTAGATAATCTCCGACCCAGAGAAGCGGGCGGCCTTTCTAGATGTTGTTGATAAATGGCTTTCGCTTTGCATAGTAGAGCTTTATCTTGCACTTACAGATGTAGCGACGAACTGTGTTTAGTGACAGTGGTTTTCTGAGTGGTCCTGAGCCCATGTGGTGATATCCTTTAGATATTGATGTTGTTTTTTTATACAGTGTTGTCTGAGGGATCGAACGTCATGGTCATTCAATGTTGGTTTCCGGCCATGCTGCTTATGTGGAGTGATTTCTCCAGATTCTCTGAACCTTTTGATGATATTATGGACTGTAGATGTTGAAATCCCTCAATTTCTTGCAATTGTACTTTGAGAAACGTTGTTCTTAAACTGTTTGATTATTTGCTCACGCAGTTGCGAACAAAAGGGTGTACCTCGCCCCATCCTTTCTTTTGAAAGACTGAGCATTTTTTGGGAAGCTGTTTTTTTACCCAATCATGGCATCCACCTTTTCCCAATTAGCCTGCACACCTGTGGGATGTTCCAAATAAGCGTTTGATGAGCATTCCTCAACTTTATCAGTATGTATTGCCAACTTCCCAACTTCTTTGTCACGTGTTGCTGGCATCATATTTTAAAGTTAATGATTATTTGCAAAAAAAAAAAAAAAGTTGAACAGTTTGAACATTAAATATGTTGTCTTTGTAGCATATTCAACTGAATATGGGTTGAAAATGATTTGCAAATCATTTTATTCCGTTTATATTTACATCTAAAACATTTTCCCAACTCATATGGAATCGGGGTTTGTACATACAGGAGCAAAAGTAAAACATAACGACAAACAAAAACAACAAAAAATAAGTCATATATTTTACATATTGCACATCAATATGTAAAGATAGAAAAAGGATACACTAAAACAAAACACATTGACATCCGTATTGCACAACAAGAAAAAAGATCACAGTAGTCACGTCAGTGGGTTGTAGAAAAGACCTGCGGTAGCGCTCCTTGCTCCGTGGATATAATGCTGAAGGAGATTCTCAGGGCCTCCATAATGCCGTGCATGGGGCGAGAGGGATTGGGTACTATGAATGTCAACTTGGTCAGCATTCTTCTCTCAGCCACCTCCTCAATGCTGTTTAGTGGGTAGACTAGGACGGAGTCAGCTTTATCAGTTTATTTATTAAAGTTCCCATCTCTGATCGTGCTGGCCCAAAACCCTAAAACGACGGCATGAAACACAGCAAAAAGTCGTAAAAAGTGCAAAGCAGTGACCTGCACAGCCCGAAAGACCTTAGTCTACTCAAGAGGTGTCGGCGACTTTCAACCTTTGTGTACTCAATGTTTAAATTATGAGTCTAGTTTATTGTTGAGGTGAACGCCCAGGTATTTAAATAAGTCCACTACTTCTATATCTGATCCGTGGATGTTCACCAGTCTGGGTGGTGGAACTAACCGCCAGAAGTCAATCCCAAGGTATTTTCACAAGTGCAGGTGATTTCGTGCACACCAGTCGACGAAGTCTGAGATGACTTCTCGGTATTCCTGCACACTCCCTTCAGACACACAGCCGACCACTGCGGAGTCATCCGAGAGTTTCGGCAGATAGCACCGGTTGGAGTTGTGCCTGAAGTCTGAGCTATAGAACGACCAAGTCGGAAGAACAGTCACACATACTGCAAAGGGGTCCATTGCTGACACTGTCTACGCACTAAGGTGGCTGAGGATGATTCGCTTCATGGTCTTCATGGGTTGGGCGGTCAGGGCAACAGGTCTGAGGTGGATGGGCTCCTTGGGATGAGGTGTTTTAGGGATTGGAACGACACAGGAGGTCTTCTAGAGTGAGGGGACTTTTCCAAGCTGAGGATTAGGTTAAAAATGCCGTGGACCACATCAGTTAACATTCCCCGAGGAGCCTGGAACTGATGCCATCTGGGCATGTAGCCTTCTTGACATTGTTCTTTACCAACTCCCTTCTCTCTTGATCCAGACTGATGGAGTGTTGGGTGGGTGATGGCTCGGTGTGGTTAAACTGGGCTGGTGGGTTGTGGAGAGCTGTCTGAGAGGGGTGTTTTGGGGTGGTGTGGACTATGCTCGCGTGTGAAAAGCTAGGGCTGGTGTGGAGCGGGGGTCGAATATGAGGGGGTTTCAGTAGGGCCAGAGTCAAAACTGTTGAAAAAAAACAAGTGTTTGTTGGCCCATTCTTGGACGCCAGAAGCTTGGTAACCATTTCTACGTCTTCCTTGACCTGAAATCTGTGTCAGAATGGTCCACACTTCACAGGTGTTATTTTGCTCTGATACTTGTTCCAGTTTTTTTCTTGTAGTCCTTTTTACACCTCCTGATCTTATATTTAAAGGGGAACATCATCACAATTTCAGAAGGGTTGAAACCAATAAAAATCAGTTCCCAATGGCTTATTTTATTTTTTGAAATTTTTTTCAAAATTTTACCCATCATGGAATATCCCGAAAAAAGGCTTTAAAGTGCCTGATTTTCGCTATCTGTAAATCCACCTGTCCATTTTCCTGTGATGTCACATAGTGGTGCCAATACAAACAAACATGGAGGATAGAACAGCAAGATATAGCGACATTAGCTCGGATTCAGACTCGGATTTCAGCAGGTTTAAGCGATTCAACAGATTACGCATGTATTGAAATGTATGGTTGGAGTGTGGCGGCAGATAGCGAAAACGAAATTGAAGAAGAAACTGAAGCTATTGAGCGAATAGCTATTGAAGCTATTCGGCGATCGCCTTCTAACCAACGATTGGATCTTTTGACCACTGGAGCAACTTAAATTCGTCGATTGGTAAGTGTTTGTTTGGCATTAAATGTGGGTGGAGGGAAAGGCTGGATGCAAATATAGCTACAAATGTACATACAGCTAGCCTAAATAGCATGTTAGCATCGATTAGCTGGCAGTCTTGCCGTGACCAAATATGTAAGCACATAAGTCGTTGGAAATACATCTGCTTTGAGTGTCGCAGGATATCCACACATTCTTGCCATTTCTGCCATGTTAGCATCGATTAGCATGCCGTGCTAATCAATGCACACTCCACGTAAGTCAACTTGAATCCGTCCCTGATTGTGTTGTTACACCCTCCGACAACACTCCGACGAAGCATAATGTCCCCAAGGTACGGAAAACAGTCGAAAAAAACGGAAAATAACAGAGCTGATTTGACTTGTGTGTGTAATGTGTTTGAGAAAATGGCGGATTGCTTCCCATTGTGACGTCACGGGTGAAAGGTCATCGCTAAGACAGAGAACAATTGAAAGGCATTTAATTCGCCTAAGTCACCCTTTTAGAGTTCGTAAATCGGTTAAAAAAACATATGGTCTTTTTTCTGCAACATCAAGGTATATATTGACGCTTACATAGGTCTGGTGATAATGATCCCCTTTAAGATCTCACTGGATTCTTCTCAGCTCCTCCTTGTTTACTGAAATGATAGCCCTCTTCTTTTTGTTCAATAGGATCTTCAGATCAGTGATGACCCAGGGTTTGTTGTTGGGAAAACACCGGACCACTTTGGAGGGCACAGTGTTGTTTTACCCACAGAAGTTTATGTATTCTGTATTCCACTCAAACTGTGAATCTCCTCTCCATGTGGGCTGCAGAGTATATCCCATTCTGTGGTGTTTAAAGGCCTACTGAAATGAGATTTTCTTATTTAAACAGGGATAGCAGGTCCATTCTATGTGTCATACTTGATCATTTCGCGATAATGCCATATTTTTGCTGAAAGGATTTCGTAAAGAACATCCACGATAAAGTGCGCAACTTTCGGTGCTAACAGAAAAGCCTTGCCTTTACCGGAAGTCGTAGACGATGACGTCACAAGTGTGGGGGCTCCTCACATATTTACATTGATTTTAATGGGAGCCTCCAACAAAAAGTGCTATTCGGACCGAGAAAACGACAATTTCCCCATTAATTTGAGCGAGGAGGAAAGATTTGTGTTTGAGGATATTGATAGCGACGGACTAGAAAAAAAAAAAGATTAAAAAAAAATAAGTTAAAAAAAAATAAGTTTTGGAAAATACCACAAATTTGGGTATCAATCTGATACCGAGTAGCTACAGGATCCTACATTGGTCATATTCAAGTTGCTCATGTGTCCAGGGACATATTTTCTGAGTTTATAAACATAATATTATTTTTGAAAAAGAAAAGGTAGATTTTGTGATGCTAAAAATGTTTGATGTAATCATAGTAGTATCGACTAGATACGCTCCTGTACTTGGTATCATTACAGTGGATGTTGGGCGTGGATCCACCAATGGCGTTTGTTTACATTTTGACGCTGGTGAGCTACGGTGTATAGTGAAGCATGTTTAGCTTTTCCTCGTCCTTATAAGAAACGTACTTTATTTGTCGCCATGGAGGCGAGGATTAGTGATTTAGAAGTAGCTACAACACTGTAAACTGCGGATGGACTTTAACCGCTAGCTAGCCAGCTAGCCATATCTTAGAGCTCCTCCTCCTGAGGGCGTTTCAGTGTTATAGCTTCACCTTTATCTTTATTTTTCTAAGCTAAAATGCGTCCATTTTCTCTTTTCTGTCTACACACTGTGTCTGTTTGTAAGTATTCTGTGATTATGCGCTGCCGAACATGCTCGTCTGCTCGTAAACCAGCAATGACACAACGTGATGACGACCGGAAGGCGAGTAGTGTTGGACTGGTATGTTTAAGAGGCGGTATAGAACCAAATACGATTCATTCGTATACCAGTACTATACTGAGTGTGTATGTGGGGCAATGATGTTAGGTTTCGGGGGCCCTACAGGAGTATATTAAGGACCAAAACAAAAAACTAAATGTTGTTTAGGGCTACACAAAGCCGAGGGCCGAGAATAGACAAACTTAAAGGCCTACTGAAATGAGATTTTCCTATTTAAACGGGGATAGCAGGTCCAATCTAAGTGTCATACTTGATCATTTCGTGGTATTGCCATATTTTTGCTAAAAGGATTTAGTAGAGAACATCCACGATAAAGTGCGCAACTTTCTGTGCTAAGAAAAAAGCCCTGCCTCTACCGGAAGTCACATATTCACATTGTTTATAATGGGAGCCTCCAACAAAAAGTGCTTTTCGGACCGAGAAAACGACAATTTCCCCATTCATTTGAGCAAGGATGAAAGATCCGTGTTTGAGGATATTGATAGCGACAGACTAGAAAAAAAAAATGATTAAAAAATAAGTTAAAAAAAACAAAATGCGATGGCATTGGGACGGATTCCGATGTTTTTAGAGACATTTACTAGGATAATTCTGGGAAATCCCTTATCTTTTTATTGTGTTGCTAGTGTTTTAGTGAGTTAACTAGTACCTGATAGTCGGAGGTGTACGTCCACGGGTGTCTTGACACCAATGTCTCAGGGGAGTCGACAGCAGCTTTATGGACGGCACAAGCTCAGCTTTTCTCCGGTAAGAAGCGACTTTTTACCTCAATTTTCTCACCGAAACCTGCTGGTTGACATTCCGTCGTGATCCATGTTCGCTTGACCACGCCCGGATCCATAGTAAAGTTTCACCTCCAGGAATTTTAAATATGGAATCACCGTGTGTTTGTGTGGCTAAAGGCTAAAGCTTCCCAACTCCATCTTTCTACTGTGACTTTTCCAATATTAATTGAACAAATTGCAAAAGATTCAGCAACACAGATGACAAAAATACTGTATAATTCTGCCGTTAAAGCAGGCGACTTTTAGCTCTGTGTGTGTGCAGCGCTCATATTTCCTTTAAACCCGTGACGTCTTGCATACACGTCATTATTACACAACGTTTTCAAGACGAATCTCCCGGGAAATTTAAAATTGCAATTTAGTAAACTAAAAAGGCCGTATTGGCGTGTGTTGCAATGTTAATATTTCATCATTGATATATAAACTATCAGACTGCGTGGTGGGTAGTAGTGGGTTTCAGTAGGCCTTTAAACATTCCCTCAACTACCCACATGAACAAGTTTGAGAACAGAGTCCAAAAGGGTGAAGGGTGGTCGCTGTGTCTGCTTCCTTGACATTAGCATTAAGCAAGTCCAATGTCTTACAGTGGCAGAAGGAGTGGCATGGTTAAAGAAGGAGTGGCATGGTTAAAGTCACCAGAGAGGGGCCGGTGGGTGCTTTGAATGCATTTGTGACGCCGTCTTTTGTAGACACAGACAGCAGCAACGTCAGGAAGTACACAGTTATCACAATTACGTGTGAAAACTCCCTGGGGATGTAATAAGGTCTAATGCTGACCGCCCATATACGTAGCTGTTCTTTAACAGTGATGTGATTAGGACGACACCATTTGTTATTCCCAAACACGACTAGTCAGCCCCCTCTTTACTGCTCTCGGACAATGTCCGGTCCACACGGATGAGTGAGGGTCCTTCAAGGCAGACTGATGTGTCCGATATATGTTCATTCAGCCAGGACTCCGTGAAACACACGATGCTGTTATCTTTATATTCCTGATGCAGCTCCTCCGTCTTGCTGGAGAGAGAGCGACCGTTTCCCATGACAACCGATGGTAAACACGGTTGAAACTACCACTTTCCCTTCCAGCGTTTAACGCCGGCCCTGCAGCCTCGTCTTTTCTTCCGTATCCCCACCGGAATCTCTGGCTTCACCACATGTACTTCGGTGTGGGAGAGAGCTGGCAAATGGTCTTTGGTGTGAACCAGGGGTCTCAAACACGCGGCCCGGTATTTTGCGGCCTGCACCGTAATATGAAAAAGTAATGTTGGTGCGGCCCGCGAGCTTAAAGGGGAATATTATCACTATTTCAAAAGGGTTAAAAACAATACAAATCACTTCTCAGTGGCTCGTTTTATTTTTCGAAGTTTTTTTCAAAATTTTACACCTCCCGGAATATCCCTAAAAAAATCTTTAAAGTTCTTGATTTTCGCTATTTGCGATGCGACTGTCCATTTCCCTGTGACGTCATACAGGGCTGCCAATACAAACCGCTGAAATCCGAGTCTGAATCCGAGCTAGTGTCGCTATATCTTGCTGTGGTAACCATGGCGGTTACCACAGCAAGATATAGCGACACTAGCTCGGATTCAGACTCGGATTTCAGCGGCTTAAGCGATTCAACAGATTACGCATGTAATGAAACAGATGGTCGGAGTATGGAGGCAGATAGCGAAAACGAAATTGAAGAGGAGATTGAAGCTATTGAGCGAATAGCTATTGACGCTATTCGGCCATAGCATGGGTGTACCTAATGAAGTGGCCCATAGCATGGGTGCCATATTAGCATCGCCGGTAAAATGTGCGGACCAAACGATCAGAACTTTCGCATTTTGTGACACTGGAGCAACTTAAATCCGTCGATTGGTAAGTGTTTGTTTCGCATTAAATGTGGGTATCTAGTTTCAAATGTACATACAGCCAGCGTAAATCGCATGTTAGCATCGATTAGCGTAGCATGTTAGCATCGATTAGCTGGCAGTCATGCTGCGACCAAATATGTATGATTAGCACATAAGTCAACAACATCAACAAAACTCACCTTTGTGATTTCGTTGACTTAATCGTTGCAAATGCATCTGCAGGTTATCCATACATCTCTGTGCCATGTCTGCCTTAGCATCGCTGGTAAAATGTGCAGACACTCTGACAAATTCAGTCGGGGTCTGGGGGCAGATTTTTTGCCAGTGGTGCAACTTGAATCCCTTCCTGTTAGTGTTATTACACCCTCCGAACACACCGACGAGGCATGATGTCTCCAAGGTTCCAAAAAATAGTCGAAAAACGGAAAATAACACAGCTGAGACCCGGTGTTTGTAATGTGAAAATGAAAATGGCGGGTGTATTACCTCGGTGACGTCACGTTCTGACTCATCGCTAAAAGACCGATAAACAGTAAGGCGTTCAATTTGCCAAAATTCACCCATTTAGAGTTCGGAAATCGGTTAAAAAAATACATGGTCTTTTTTCTGCAACATCAAGGTATATATTGACGCTTGCATAGGTTTGGTGATAATGTTCCCCTTTAATATGAATGGCGCTTTACATCGTCATACTTGTATTCCCACGATTTTTCCGGGAGACTCCCAATTTTCAGTGCCTCCCCAGGGGTATTCATTTTCTTGAAAATATCACCCTAACAACAATATTAAGGGGGCATCGTGGAGGCACTGCCTTTAGCGTCCTCTAAAACCTGTACAAACAGTGTGCCAGCCGAGCCACATGTTGTATTCGGCTTCTCCAGATGCAGTAGGCGACTGCAAGACATAGTTGATTAACTGCCACACAGGTCACACTGAGGGTGGCCGTATAAACAACTTTAACACTGTTACAAATATGCGCCACACTGTGAACCCACACCAAACAAGAATGACAAACACATTTTGGGAGAACATTCGCACCGTAACACAACATAAACACTACAGAACAAATACCCAGAATCTCATGCAGCCCTAAATCTTCCGGGCTACAATATACACCCCCGCCCCCCAACCCCGACCCCTCTTGATTTTTTAAGAAATCTTTTCTCGCGGCCCAGCCTCACCCAGTTTCTGCATCCAGTGGCCCCCAGGTAAATTGAGTTTGAGACCCCTGGTGTAAACAATTAAAGGCGTACTGAAATGAGATTTTGTTATTTAAACGGGGATAGCAGGTCCATTCTATGTGTCATACTTGATCATTTCGCGATATTGCCATATTTTTGCTGAAAGGATTTAGT
This sequence comes from Nerophis ophidion, assembly GCF_033978795.1. Classification (NCBI taxonomy): domain Eukaryota; kingdom Metazoa; phylum Chordata; class Actinopteri; order Syngnathiformes; family Syngnathidae; genus Nerophis; species Nerophis ophidion. The sequence goes on from NC_084625.1 coordinate 39,536,004, forward strand.
AGAGAACATCGACGAGAAAGTTCGCAACTTTTGGTCGCTAAAAAATAAGCCTTGCCTGTACCGGAAGTCGCAGACGATGTGCGCGTGACGTCAGGGGTTGTGGAGCTCCTCACATCCTCACACTGTTTATAATCATAGCCACCAGCAGCTACAGCGATTCGGACCGAGAAAGCGACTATTTCCCCATTAATTTGAGCGAGGATGAAAGATTTGTGAATTAGGATATTGATAGTGAATGACTACAAAAAAAAAAAAAGCGACAGCTCCGGGCGGCGGAAGTGTGGGCGTTTCAAATGTATTTAGACACATTTACTAGGATCATTCTGGAAGCTCCCTTATCTGCTTATTGTTTTAATAGTGTTTTAGTGATATTCTAAAGACATACCTCGAGGTCGGATGGCTGCGGTGAACACACAGTGTCTGAGAGAGAAGGCGAGGAGCCAAGCTCACAGTTGTTGCGTACCGCTGCTCGGATCTTCACAGTTTGTTGTTTTGTTTCCATTTTTGTTTACCTCTCCGTCTGACTCATTATTTCCTGTTTGCTTTGTTACCATGGTAGCTTATTAGTTCACCTGCCCCTCGTTTCCGACGCACACCTGTTTCTATTTTGATTACTGCCTTATTTAAGCTCGCCCCTTTTCGTTTTTCTGTCTGGGTTCCTAATTTGCCTTCGAGCAACAGTGACAACTGACGACTGATTCGTGGAAGAGGAAAGTGAGAGTGAAAGACTACAAAAAAAAAGAAAAAAACTAGACGGCAGAGCGATTCAGATGTTATTAGACAAATTTACCAGGATAATTGTGTAAAATCCCTTATCTGCTTATTGTGTTACTAGTGTTTTAGTGAGATTATATGGTCGTACCTGTACAACTTGAAAGTCGGAGGGGTGTGGCCACGGGTGTGATGACTGCCAGTGTCTCAGAGGGAACCCACGTTTCTCTACAAGGCGAAGGCGGCCGGTGGGGCCGGGCCGAGATTTTTTTTTTTTTTCCCCTCCTCCACGGTGGAAGCATCCGACGGTCGGGGGCGGTTCTGGGAGGAGGCAAGAGAGTCCGCAGCTGCCTCTTTGACAGGCGCAGGAGGAAGGACGCAAGCTCTCCGCTCATGTCTACGGTATGAGCTGACTTATTACCACCATTTTCTCACCGAAACCTGCCGGTTGACTTGTGGTAGGGATCCACGTTCGCTTAACCGCTCTGTTCCACAGTAAAGCTTCACCGTCATCTTTCGTTAATGTAAACAAGGAAACACCGGCTGTGTTTGTGTTGCTAAAGGCGGCTGCAATACACCGCTTCCCACCTACGGCTTTCTTCTTTGACGTCTCCATTATTAATTGAACAAATTGCAAAAGATTCAGCAACACAGCTGTCCATAATACTGTGGAATTATACGATGAAAAAAGACGACTTATAGCTATGAACGGTGCTGGAACAAAATGTCCTCTACAATGCGTGACGTCACGCGCATGTCATCATACCGCGAAATTTTAGCATGATACTTCCAAGCGAAATTTAAAATTGCAATTTAGTTAACTAAACCGGCCATATTGGCATGTGTTGCAATGTTAAGATTGCATCATTGATGTGTAAACTATCAGACTGTGTGGTTGGTAGTAGTGGGTTTCAGGAGGCCTTTAAGCCGTGGTCAAAGGGTCCACGGAAGCAGATTCGAAAAGACCACAAAAAAGTACTAAAAGTAGCGCGAAAGTCACATAATGGTCGGGAAAATACGGTACTAATTTTGGAAACATAAACAAACACAAACATAATCAGTTATGGAACAATGTGTTACTCCCTCCAAGGTCTTAATCAAGGCTCAAGTTGTTTGTTTTTCTTAAACAGACATTTATTTCAGCCACGCCTTCTTTTCCTCCCAAATGATGCCAAAAAATGCCGAACAAATGCCGTCAGAACTAAAGAATAAGAAAAAACAGAACTTACAATTAGTCTGACATCAAATAAAAGAAAACACATAGATTTCACATGCATTTTCACAAAAGAATCATACCTCATTGGCCTCACAAACTCCGAGGAAATAAAGTTTCTTTCCAAGCCGAGACTCCATTAACATCTTCCATCAAATGTTTGCTGTCTCATGCTACTTCCCTTATTCCGTCACATATTAATTGTCCCCCCAACAATGTGACCAAACCGGAAACAAAATATGTTCCTCTCCAATTTACATGGGTTTTGTAACAAAAATAAAGTTAACAAATACTTGCATGAAATTACCAAATAAAATACATTTTTAATCACATTATATGTAAATATGACCTGAATATTTATACATTGTATTTATTTAATATAATCAACTATGAAATTATATAACATGTATACAATGTGCCTCACGGTGGCAGAGGGGTTAGTGCGTCTGCCTCACAATACGAAGGTCTTGCAGTCCTGGGTTCAAATCCAGGCTCGGGATCTTTCTGTGTGGAGTTTGCATGTTCTCCCCGTGAATGCGTGGGTTCCCTCCGGGTACTCCAGCTTCCTCCCACTTCCAAAGACATGCACCTGGGGATAGGTTGATTGGCAACACTAAATTGACCCTAGTGTGTGAATGTGAGTGTGAATGTTGTCTGTCTATCTGTGTTGGCCCTGCGATGAGGTGGCGACTTGTCCAGGGTGTACCCCGCCTTCCGCCCGATTGTAGCTGAGATAGGCGCCAGCGACCCCGAAAGGGAATAAGCGGTAGAAAATGGATGGACAATGTGCCTCTGTCAGCAGCTACAATGTATTTACCATAAATGTGTTTTATTACAAAATATCTATTAATGGAAATTGTATGCAAATAAAGTAAAAAAAAATATTGGTTTTATATAAAAGAAAAATTGTGAAAATCATTTGTAATGTGGGGCCTCCAAATAAATTGTACAGTCCCCATTTAGGGCCCAATTTAGCGCACATGTTTAAGCGTATGAAAACAGCGATTTTAGAATGTTCATTTTATTTGAAATATGTACAGCTGCTCAATCATTACGCTTGAAATCTACTGTAACCCAACATATGAGCTAAATATTTGCGATTCTGTGGTTTTTTTCATATTTTTACATATAAAACGCGTGTACTTTGCTGCTGATGAGTGCACGGGGTGTTGTGTGACCAACAGTCATGGCCGTGCAAGTAGTTCACCTGCATAAATGAAGGAGTATGATGAGTCAAAGCTGCTGTAACGAGGCGTGCTGAGATGCAAATAGCTTGGAAGGAGTCAGCCAGCGGCGTAAGCAGCAATGGTGTTGTGAGGTCAACAGTCAGATGAAGATGTTGGAAAGTGACAACATTGTGATGGCGACTGACCAAATATGATAATCATCTGAACATGTGGCATTTAGTAGGAAGTTCTACTTATATTTACACAATGTTATGTATAATGCAATACAGTCTAACACAGTGGTCACCAACCTTTTTGAAGCCAAGAGCTACTTCTTGGGTACTGATAAATGCGAAGGGCTACCAGTTTGATACACACTTAAATAAATTGCCAGAAATAGCAAATTTGCTCAATTTACCTTTAATAAATAAATCTATATATATAAAAAATGGGTATTTCTGTTCGTCATTCCGTCGTACATTTTTTTTTCCTTTTACGGAAGTTTTTTTGTAGAGAATAAATGATTTTAAAAAAACACCTAATTGAACGGTTTAAAAGAGGAGAAAACACGAAAAAAATGAAAATACAATTTTGAAACATAGTTTATCTTCAATTCCAACTCTTCAAAATTCAAAATTCTACCGAAAAAATTAAAGAGAAAAACTAGCAAATTCGAATCTTTTTGAAAAAATTACAAAAAGAATTTATGGAACATCATTATAATTTTTTTCTGATTAGGATTAATTTTAGAATTTTGATGACATGTTTTAAATAGGTTAAAATCCAATATAATAAGTTAAAAAGGTGGCCAGGAAGTTAACCAGGCCAGGCTTCCAGGAAGGTGACCATGCTACTAGTAAGTTAACCAGGCCGCCAATAAGTTAGCTGGGCTAGCAGGAGGTTAACCAGGCGGCCTGGGAGTTAGTCAGACTGCCAAGAAGTAACTAGGCTACCAGGAAGTTAAACAGGAGGTTAACTGGGCTAACAGAAAGTTTGCCAGACTTCCAAGAAGTTGACCACGCTACCAGGAAATTAACCAGGCGACCAAAAATTTTGCTGGACTCCCAGACAGTTAGCCAGGCTAACAGGACGTTAACCAGGTGGCCAAGACATTAACTACGCTACCAGGAAGTTAACCAGGCAGCCAAGTAGTTAGCTAGAATGCCAATAAGTAACTAGTCTACCAGAAAGTTAACCAGGAGGTTAACCAGGCTAACAAAAAGTTGGCCAGACTTCGAAGAAGTTGACCATGCTACTAGTAAGTTAACCAGGCCGCCAATAAGTTAGCTGGGCTAGCAGGAGGTTAACCAGGCGGCCTGGGAGTTAGTCAGACTGCCAAGAAGTAACTAGGCTACCAGGAAGTTAAACAGGAGGTTAACTGGGCTAACAGAAAGTTTGCCAGACTTCCAAGAAGTTGACCACGCTACCAGGAAGTTAACCAGGCGACCAAAAATTTAGCTGGACTCCCAGAAAGTTAGCCAAGCTAACAGGACGTTAACCAGATAGCCAAGACATTAACTACGCAACCAGGAAGTTAACCAGGCAGCCAAGTAGTTAGCTAGAATGCCAATAAGTAACTAATCTACCAGAAAGTTAACCAGGAGGTTAACCAGGCTAACAAAAAATTGGCCAGACTTCGAAGAAGTTGACCATGCTACTAGTAAGTTAACCAGGACGCCAATAAGTTAGCTGGGCTAGCAGGAGGTTAACCAGGCGGCCTGGGAGTTAGTCGGACTGCCAAGAAGCAACTAGGCTACCAGGAAGTTAAACAGGAGGTTAACTGGGCTAACAGAAAGTTTGCCAGACTTCCAAGAAGTTGACCAGGCTACCAGGAAGTTAACCAGATGACCAAAAATGTAGCTGGACTACTAGAAAGTTAGCCAGGCTAACAGGATGTTAACCAGGTGGCCCAGAATTTAGGTGGACTCTCAGGAAGATAGCCAGGCTAACAAGAAGTTAACCAGGTGGCTAGGAGTTTTGGTTGACTCCCAGGAAGATAGCCAGGCTAACAGGAAGTTAACCAGGCAGCCAAGTAGTTATCTAGGCTCTCAGGAAGTTAACCAAGAGGTAAAAGAGCCAGCTGGCAGTCATGCCGTGACCAAATGTAAATCTTATTTCAACGTCTTTTGAATTTCTTTAAAAAATTTTGTCCTGGAAAATCTAGAAGAAATAATGATTCGTCTTTGTATAGCAGTGCGCCTTATAACCCGGTGCGCCTAATGTACGGAATAATTTCCGTTGTGCTTACCGACCTCAAAGCTGTTTTATTTGGTAACTGGTGAAATGATAACATGGCCAGTAGATGGCAGTCACACATAAGAGATACCTGTAGGCTGCAATATGATGGCAGTCACACATAAGAGCTACATGTACACGGCAATATGACTCAAATAAACAACACCAAAATGTAATATGTTCCATTAGAAATATAGAACATTACACATGGCACTCAAAAATCTATCAAAAATGTCTTAGTACGACTTTGGTAAACGAGGAAGCTTGATCGCTTGATGGATTTTACTGTGCTTTAGCAGCCATCCAGCCATTTTGCTACCACTTATCCCTTTTTGGGGTCGCTGGAGCCTATCTCAGCTGCATGACATGTTTTAAATAGGTTAAAATCCAATCTGCACTTTGTTAGAATATATAACAAATTGGACCAAGCTATACAAAGACAAATCCTTATTTCTTCTAGATTTTCCAGAACACAAATTTTAAAAGAAATTCAAAAGACTTTGAAATAATATTTAAATTTGGTCACGTCATGACTGCCAGCTGGCTCTTTTACCTCATGGTTAACTTCCTGAGAGCCTAGATAACTACTTGGCTGCCTGGTTAACTTCCTGTTAGCGTAGTTAATGTCTTGACCACCTGGTTAACCTCTTGTTAGCCTGGCTAACTTTCTGGGAGTCCACCTAAATTCTTGGCGGCCTGGTTAACTTCCTGGTAGCATGGTCAATTTCTTTGAAGTCTGGCCAACTTTTTGTTAACCTGGTTAACCTCCTGGTTAACTTTCTGGTAGTCTAGTTACTTATTGGCATTCTAGCTAACTACTTGGCTGCCTGGTTAACTTCCTGGTAGCGTAGTTAATATCTTGGCCACCTGGTTAACGTCCTGTTAGCCTAACTTACTTTCTGGGAGTCCAGCTACATTTTTGGTTGCCTGGTTAATTTCCTGGTAGCGTGGTCAACTTCTTGGAAGTCTGGCAAACTTTCTGTTAGCCCAGTTAACCTCATTTTTAACTTCCTGGTAGCCTAGTTACTTCTTGGCAGTCTGACTAACTCCCAGGCCGCCTGGTTAACCTCCTGCTAGCCCAGCTAACTTATTGGCTGCCTGGTTAACTTACTAGTAGCATGGTTACGTTCCTGGAAGTCTGGCCTGGTTAACTTCCTGGACACCTTTTTAACTCATTAGTACCCTACCTAACTTCTTGACCTCCTGGTTAACTTTCTGATAGTCTAGCTAACTTATTGGCTGCCCGGTTAACTTCTTGGTAGCGTAGTTAATGTCTTGACCACCTGTTTAACCTCCTGTTAGCCTGGCTAACTTTCTGGGAGTCCACCTAAATTCTTGGCCGCCTGGTTAACTTCCTGGTAGCATGGTCAATTTCTTTGAAGTCTGGCCAACTTTTTGTTAGCCTGGTTAACCTCCTGGTTAACTTTCTGGTAGTCTATTTACTTATTGGCATTCTAGCTTACTACTTGGCTGCCTGGTTAACTTCCTGGCAGGGAAGTTAATGTCTTGGCCACCTGGTTAACGTCCTGTTAGTCTGGCTAACTTTCTGGGAGTTCAGCTAAATTTTTGGTCGCCTGGTTAACTTCCTGGTAGCGTGGTCAACTTCTTGGAAGTCTGGCAAACTTTCTGTTAGCCCAGTTAACCTTCTGTTTAACTTCCTGGTAACCTAGTTACTTCTTGGCAGTCTGACTAACTCCCAGGCCACCTGGTTAACCTCCTGCTAGCCCAGCTAACTTATTGGCGGCCTGGTTAACTTACTAGTAGCATGGTCACATTCCTGGAAGTCTGGCCTGGTTAACTTCCTGGACACCTTTTTAACTCATTAGTACCCTAGCTAACTTCTTGACCTCCTGGTTAACTTTCTGATAGTCTAGCTAACTTATTGGCTGCCCGGTTAACTTATTGGTAGCCTTGCTCCTTTATCGGCTGCCTGGTTAACTTCCAGGTAGCCTAGCTAATGTCTTGTCCACCTGGTTAACTTCCTTGTAGTCGAGTTACCTTCTTGGCAGTCTGGCTAACTCCCTGGCCGCTTGGTTATTTTCCTGGTGACTAAAGAGGGCTTTTTGACATCCCTTTTTATGCATCAAATAATGACAAATCCTTTCTTTACCACCGCTATTATTGAAGCACAGCTGTGGACTTCTTTTATGGTTGGTTAGCAAGTAGCATTGATGCCAGTGGATGTTTTATTTTTTAAACAGCTGCTCCGCCGAAGGCACAGAACATGTTAGATAGAATCAAAGTAGAGGGTTAAAAATAAGTCACAAAATGAGGTTAAGGGGATGTCAGCACAAAATAACCAGCAATTGACTTTTTGGACAGGTTATATCATAAAAGTGCTGCTTATACTTGGTATTCATTATGGTAATTTTAACTGATTATAATATACATTCACTGCGTATACTTACTTGGTATTAATTGTGGTGGTACTTTTAACATATTATACTATAAAAGTACTGCTTATACTTGGTATTCATTGAGGCACTTTTTACAGGTTATGCTATAAATGTACTTCTTATATTTGGGATTCATCGTTATACTTTTAACATATTATACCTTAAATGTACTGCTTATATATGGTATTCATTGTGGTACTTTTATCATATTATAAATTTCCTGCTTATACTTTGTATTCGTTGTGCTACTTTTAACAGATTATACTCTAAATGTACTGCTTTTGCTTGGTATTCATTGTGGTACATTTAACACATTAGACTAACGCATTTTTCGGAGTATAAGTCGCTCCGGAGTATAAGTTCCATCTGCCGAAAATGCATAATAAAGAAGGAAAAAAAGATACATAAGTCTCACTGGAGTACAAGTCGCATTTTTGGGGGAAATTAATTTGATAAAACCCAACACCAAGAATAGACACTTGAAAAGCAATTTAAAATAAATAAAGAATAGTGAAAAACAGGCTGAATAAGTGTACGTTATATGACGCATAAATAACCAACTGAGAAGGTATGTTAACGTAACATATTATGGTGACAGTCATTCAAATAACATGCTATACGTTTACCAACCAATCTGTCACTCCTAATTGCTAGATCCGATGAAATCTTATATGTCTACTCTCTTACGTGAATGAGCTAAATAATATTATTTTGATATTTTACGGTAATGTGTTAATAATTTCACACATAAGTCGTTCCTGAGTATAAGTCGCACCAAACTATGAAAAAAACTGCGACTTATAGTCCGAAAAATACGGTATACATTTACTGTTTATTTTTAACAGATTATTCTATAAATGTACGGTTTATACTTGGCATTCATTCATTGTGGTACATTCCACTTAAATTCAACTCAAATGCACTGCTAGGTCTTGATATTTATTGTGGTACTTTTAACAGTTTATACTATAAATGTACTTCTTATATTTAATATCAATCATTGTACTTTTATAATATTATACTTCAAATGTATTGCTAATTCATGGTAATCATTGTGGTACTTTTAACATATTAGACTATAAATGCCCTATTTATACTTGGTATTTATCGTGCCACATTTAACAAATCATTCTATAAATATGCTGTTTTTTTTTTGGTGTTCATTGTGCTTCATCATGTTTACATGTGTAACTTTTCTGACTCATTGGATTTATTTCAGTTTGGTGGATTTCTGTTTCACAAAGTGGGAGCTGACACAAATAAGTGGGGAGAGGAACAATCTACTTTGATGATAAACTATGACAAAACAGTGGTAGTAGAGCCATGTATTCAGTAGAACTCTTTATGCGTATTTTCATAAATATGCAAGTATATTTTCCATGCACTCTTTGCTAATTTGACTAATTTCTTTGATGAGCTTGTTTAGCTTTGGTTTGCTTCAGGCGTTCTTGCATCAGCGTCCTGTACTCCCAGCTCGTACATGGCATGTCCTTGGCATTGCCCGCAACCAACCCTTGACTTGCAACTCTTCTCCCGCTGCATCCCTGGAGCTTTGTTCTCCGCCATGACGTCCGCATCGTCCTTCTTTTACGCTCCTCAAAAAAATAATCCCCACGGCCAAGAATATCCTTTCCCCTCAAATTAATTTTTATCCCATCTTATTCCTCTGGTCTTGCATCAGCATGCTTTTCAATAACAATATTGTTTTTTTGGAAACGTCCTTGTTTCATTAAATGTCACGTCTGTACTACCTTCCTGTCTGTTGGTAGAGTATTGGTTGTTACTTCTGTATTTTTTGTACTTTTCAGACTATAAGGCGCACTTAAAATCCTTTCATTTACTCAAAACTCGACAGTGCGCCTTATAACCCTAATGTACGGAATAATTCTGGTTGTGCTTACCGACCTCAAAGCTGTTTTCTTTGGTACCTGGTGAAATGATAACGGTGGCCAGTAGATGGCAGTCACACATAAGAGATACCTGTAGGCTGCAATATGGTGGCAGTTACACATAAGAGGTACATGTACACAGCAATATGACTCAAATAAACCACACCAAAATGTTATATGTTTCATTAGAAATATAGAACATTACACACGGCGCTCAAAAATCTATCAAATTGTTTTAGAACGACTTTGGTAAGCTATGAAGCCGCACCACTTGATACTGTGCTTTAACGAGTATTATTTTGGTGTGTATATAAGGTAAGACATTATCTGGGGTTTTGTTTCGCACTATTATGCGAAATCGACTTTTTTTTACCTTTTGGTACCTGCATGAGTCCTGAAAAATTGTGTGTATCCACCTTTGTAGTCTATGAAGACACCGTA